>NW_027211895.1:11730000-12030000 GCF_036971445.1 Narcine bancroftii | reverse complement strand
ATTCCAAAACTCTAATATATCTTACATTTTATCATTACATTTCCCTGCTGGATCTATTATTTCCTCTTCTATTTTAATTGGTATATTTTTACTGATTAATATAGCTACTCCTCTTGCTTTTGAATTATACGACGCTGCTGTTACATGTCCTACCCAATCTCTCTTTAATTTCTTGTGCTCCAATTCAGTTAAATGTGCTTCTTGCACAAATGCTATATCATTTTTTTCTTTTTTCAGTAAATTTAGCAGTTTCTTCCTTTTGATTTGGTTATGTATTCCGTTAATATTTAAAGTCATATAGTTCAACGTAGCCATTTCATACTTTGTTTATCTTCCCTTTCCGTTTATCCATCATCACCTTTCCTTCTTATCTATTTCTGCTTTCTTGTTTTGAACACTTTATAAGACAAAATTTCTAAAACATCAAATATTTTCCTTATTCTCCTATTTAAAACTTCTTTAACCCCATTCTCTCCTCCCCCTCCTGAGTTGCCCTTTATCCCTTGCCGGGCAACCACATCTCCCCTCTCCATTTGGATTTTCGAATTCACTCGCAAGTGTCAACTGATTTTGCAGTGACCGTAACTCCTCCCCACCCAGCCCTCCCCGGAAAAGATTTCAATTTTCATATATAACAAAGGTCACTCTTTTAATTCCCTCCTTATTCCCTCTATTCCCTTTCATTCCTTTATTAATTCTTATCTATACTCTATATATTTTCCTCTAAATACGGATACACTCATGTATACACATATATACGTATCTTTCTTTGGCTTGGCTTCGCGGACGAAGATTTATGGAGGGGGTAAAAAGTCCACGTCAGCTGCAGGCTCGTTTGTGGCTGACAAGTCCGATGCGGGACAGGCAGACACGGTTGCAGCGGTTGCAGGGGAAAATTGGTTGGTTGGGGTTGGGTGTTGGGTTTTTCCTCCTTTGCCTTTTGTCAGTGAGGTGGGCTCTGCGGTCTTCTTCAAAGGAGGTTGCTGCCCGCCAAACTGTGAGGCACCAAGATGCACGGTTTGAGGCGTTATCAGCCCACTGGCGGTGGTCAATGTGGCAGGCACCAAGAGATTTCTTTAGGCAGTCCTTGTACCTTTTCTTTGGTGCACCTCTGTCACGGTGGCCAGTGGAGAGCTCGCCATATAACACGATCTTGGGAAGGCGATGGTCCTCCATTCTGGAGACGTGACCCATCCAGCGCAGCTGGATCTTCAGCAGCGTGGACTCGATGCTGTCGACCTCTGCCATCTCGAGTACTTCGACGTTAGGGATGAAAGCGCTCCAATGGATGTTGAGGATGGAGCGGAGACAACGCTGGTGGAAGCGTTCTAGGAGCCGTAGGTGGTGCTGGTAGAGGACCCATGATTCGGAGCCGAACAGGAGTGTGGGTATGACAACGGCTCTGTATACGCTTATCTTTGTGAGGTTTTTCAGTTGGTTGTTTTTCCAGACACTTTTGTGTAGTCTTCCAAAGGCGCTATTTGCCTTGGCGAGTCTGTTGTCTATCTCATTGTCGATCCTTGCATCTGATGAAATGGTGCAGCCGAGATAGGTAAATTGGTTGACAGTTTTGAGTTTTGTGTGCCCGATGGAGATGTGGGGGGGCTGGTAGTCATGGTGGGGAGCTGGCTGATGGAGGACCTCAGTTTTCTTCAGGCTGACTTCCAGGCCAAACATTTTGGCAGTTTCCGCAAAGCAGGACGTCAAGCGCTGAAGAGCTGGCTCTGAATGGGCAACTAAAGCGGCATCGTCTGCAAAGAGTAGTTCACGGACAAGTTTCTCTTGTGTCTTGGTGTGAGCTTGCAGGCGCCTCAGATTGAAGAGACTGCCATCCGTGCGGTACTGGATGTAAACAGCGTCTTCATTGTTGGGGTCTTTCATGGCTTGGTTCAGCATCATGCTGAAGAAGATTGAAAAGAGGGTTGGCGCGAGAACACAGCCTTGCTTCACGCCATTGTTAATGGAGAAGGGTTCAGAGAGCTCATTGCTGTATCTGACCCGACCTTGTTGGTTTACGTGCAGTTGGATAATCATGTTGAGGAACTTTGGGGGACATCCGATGCGCTCTAGTATTTGCCAAAGCCCTTTCCTGCTCACGGTGTCGAAGGCTTTGGTGAGGTCAACAAAGGTGATGTAGAGTCCTTTGTTTTGTTCTCTGCACTTTTCTTGGAGCTGTCTGAGGGCAAAGACCATGTCAGTAGTTCCTCTGTTTGCGCGAAAGCCGCACTGTGATTCTGGGAGAATATTCTCGGCGACACTAGGTATTATTCTATTTAGTAGAATCCTAGCGAAGATTTTGCCTGCAATGGAGAGCAACGTGATTCCCCTGTAGTTTGAGCAGTCTGATTTCTCGCCTTTGTTTTTGTACAGGGCGATGATGGTGGCATCACGAAGATCCTGAGGCAGTTTTCCTTGGTCCCAACAAAGCTTGAAAAACTCATGCAGTTTGGCATGCAGAGTTTTGCCGCCAGCCTTCCAGACCTCTGGGGGGATTCCATCCATACCTGCTGCTTTGCCACTTTTCAGTTGTTCGATTGCCTTATATGTCTCATCCAGGGTGAGAACCTCATCCAGCTCTAGCCTTAGGGGCTGTTGAGGGAGCTGGAGCAGGGCGGAATCTTGGACTGAGCGGTTGGCACTGAAAAGAGATTGGAAGTGTTCTGACCATCGGTTGAGGATGGAGATCTTGTCGCTGAGGAGGACTTTGCCGTCTGAGCTGCGCAGCGGGCTTTGGACTTGGGGTGAGGGGCCGTACACAGCCTTTAGAGCCTCGTAGAAACCCCTGAAGTCGCCAATGTCCGCGCTGAGCTGGGTTCGTTTGGCGAGGCTAGTCCACCACTCATTTTGGATCTCCCGGAGTTTGCGCTGAAGATGGCTGCATGCAGGTTTCTTACCCGGGCTGGAGGGGCCTGCCTCCCCTCCTAGGTCGGTCCATACTGCCCGGACCGGGGCCGAGGCCGCCGCAGCTCACCCTGTGCCTGGACTGGGGCCACCGCCTCCCACTCTCTGCCCGGAACGGGGCCTCCGCCTGCCCCACTCGACCGAGGCCGGGGCCGCCGTCTCCCCCTTGCTCCTGCCCGGATCGGGGCCGCCGCCGCTGCCTACCCTTCGCCCGGACCGGGGCCGGGGCCGCTGCTGCTCTCCCTGTGCCCGGACTGGGGCCGCCGCCTCCCACTCCCTGCCCGGATCGGGGCCTCCGCCTGCCTCACTCGACCGAGGGAAGGCCACTCCGATATAAAACCTACGACCCAAGGACCTCGCTGCCACGTCCCAGCTTACTTGGCCACGGCACACGAACCATGGGTGATATACATATAAATCTATATATATATATATATACACACATACATATAGTTTGTGGTCATTTTTACTCTCGTTACATGTCTTCATCTCTCTGCCTGTTTTGTAGTTGTTCTGCAAATTTCCTTGCTTCCTCCAGATCCGAGAATAGTCTGTTTTGCTGCCCTGGAATAACTATTTTAAGTACCGCTGGATACTTTAGCATAAATTTATATCCTTTTTTCCATAGGATCGTTTTTGCTGCATTAAACTCCTTCCTCTTCTTCAGGAGTTCAAAACTTATATCTGGATAGAAAAAATTTTTTTGACCTTTGTATTCCAGTGGTTTTTTGTCTTCTCTTATTTTCCTCATTGCTTTCTCCAATATGTTTTCTCTTGTTGTATATCTTAGGAGTTTTACTAGAATGGATCTTGGTTTTTGTTGAGGTTGTGGTTTAGCGGCTAATGTTCTGTGTGCCCTCTCTATTTCCATTTCTTCCTGTAATTCTGGTCTTCCTAGGACCATGGGGATCCAATCTCTTATAAATTCTCTCATATTCTTGCCTTCTTCATCTTCCTTAAGGCCCACTATCTTTACATTATTTCTTCTATTATAGTTTTCCATTATATCTATCTTCTGAGCTAACAGCTCATGTGCCTCTTTAACTTTTTTATTAGATTCTTCTAATTTCTCTTTTAAGTCCTCTACTTCCATTTCTACGATTATTTCTCGTTCTTCCATATTTTCCATTCATTTTCCTATCTCTGATATGGCCATTTCCATTTTATTCATTTTTTCTTCTGCATTCTTAATTCTTCTTTTTATCTCATCAAATTCTTGTAATTGCCATTCTTTCACTGATTCCATATATTCTTTAAAAAAAGATACATCCATTGTCCTGCTTTTCTCTTCTTCTTCCACTTCTTTCTGTTCTTCTTCTTCTTCTTCCTCTGGGTTGACCATCTGTTGTTTCCTTGTTTTCTTTTTACCCTCTTCTTTCTTGTTGTCGTTATTTTCCATGTTCTGCTCCTGTTGCTGTGCTGCAGGTGTCTCTCTCAGCTGTGGAGATCGACTCCGCAGCTGGTCCCCCCTCCCGTCAGTGCGCGGTTTCGCACTTTTACTCGGCTCTGCGAGCCATTTTTGTAGTCCCGAGCCCGGGACTTCCACTGTCCTGAGGGAGCGGGCTTCTCTCTCCGCGGCGGGCCTCCTTGGACAGGTAAGGCCTTCACCTTCTTCTTCCGACGTTCTTTCATCTTCTCTTCTTCCCATTGTTTTCGACTTTTCTCTCTTCGCTGCCATTTTCTTCTCACCTTTATTTTTATTTTGTTTTAATTTTTACTCTTGTACCTTTGTGTTTTGTGTGTTTTTTTCAACTTTTCCTGAGAGGGCTGGAATTCCCTGACCGGCCACTACTCCATCACGTCGCTGCCTGTTTTCTGAGGACACCTGTGTGGCTGTGTATCCCTGGAGAAGGAGGCACCCAATTCTTATGGGCAGTGTGGAGGGTCTCCGGGAATGTTTGCACCCCCCCCAAGGGTTTGACGGTATCGACGCAGATCATCATGTTTCAGTTTGTAACGTATGTTTTGTGTGAAAAGCCTGAATTGTAAACAAATGTAGTGCCAGTAACGTTGGGATAAAGAATAATAAAAGGGCGATATCGATTTACTGCCCAAAAAGGCAACAAAAGGAGTGGGTTCCCAGGGGCTGCCATGGTTCTAATGAGATATTTGTATGAGTTGGCTTCTTGGTGCGAGTGGAGATAATCTTGGCAGATGTTCTTTTTGTTTAAAAGACATCAAAATGCTGGAGGAATTCAGCCAGTGTTTTCAGCTCCCAAAGAAGCAGATATATTGCCGAAATTTCGGGCCTGAGGTCTTCTTCCAGGGCTCTGAAAAGACCGGCTCTTCCTCCAGCTTTTTTGTATTTTTCCTACAATCACAGCACCTGCAGACTTCTGTGTTATTGGGCAGTGAACTTGAACCTTACCCCACAGGATTGTGGACAGTGGAGATGCTCACAATCCTCCCCTGGGTGCTGCATGCAATGCTGTGGAGGGTGGCGATGATGCTGGTTCTCTAGCTCAGTTGTGTCCATCTGTGGGAGGAGTTCATGACTACATAGTTCTCATGCTTTACTCCCCTCTCCTGCTCCTGGTCCACTGACCACACATTTGTGTTGCAGTGAGGAGATCATTGAAGATGATGAAGATCTCTATGCCTGTGTCTATGATGAAGAAGGGGAGGAGGTTTACGAGCACCTGATGAAGATTGAAGCCACCCAGCCACCAGTAAGACAGCAATTCCTACAGCCACCCTCGCAGATGCTGGGCCAATCCTGCTTGGATCAGGGGAAGTGAAGGGGGGGATTTGGGGCAGGCTAGAATGGAGTGTGTCTCATAGCCTGTCTTCTTCCAGCTGATTTCATTGGTGGGATTGATGGGCAACAGTGAGAGAAATTCTCTCAACCCCACGAGACTCAGAAGAGGACTTTCCAGGAACAAGTCCCTCAGCTCCACGTCTGAACTGAACATGATGCCTGTTAAACTGAAACTCTGCTGCTTGCATGAGATACATATCCCTCTTTCCCTGATATTTCAAGCGTCCATCGAGAAACCTCTGAACCACGTCTATGATATCGGTGTCCACCACCACTCCCGGCACTTCATCCAGGCACCCACCATTCTCTGGGCCTTGCACCTTCATTTAAACTTTCCCTCTTTAACTGGAGACCATGTTCTCCAACGTGCGACATTTTTACCCTGGGAGAAGGATTGTGACTGTCTGCCCTGTCAATGCACCTATCATTTTATCAAGTTTAATCAGGTCTCTCTTCATATCTGATACACCAGACAGACAGAACAACCCAAATTTGTCTATCATGGTCCATCTCACACCCTCTCATCCAGGCAACATCCTGATAAATCTCTTCTGTACCCTTCCTGAAGGATTGAATTGGGCAAACTCTCAGGCTCCCACCCAATGGGATAGGCAGACCAAACACCTTCTTTACCACCCAATCTACTAGTGTAGCCTTTCAGGGATCTATGTGCCTGAACCCCCAGAACCCTCTGCAGATCCATATTTTTAAGAATCCTGCCATTAACTGTGCACATCTCCTTACATTTGAGCTCCCGTGCAACAGCTCACACTTGTTCAGATTAAACTCCATCTGTCATTTCTCTGCCTGTATCTGTGACTGATTTAGATCCTGCTGTGCCCTTTGATAACCCCCTACACTGTCCACAACTCTCCCAATCTTTGCATCACCTGCAAACTTATCAGCCCACCCCTTACTTTTCATCCAAATAATTTACATGTATATCGCAAACAAAGTGGTTTGGACCCTGTTGCCAATGGACACCACTGGTCACAGGGCTCCAGCCAGAATAAACCCATTCCAATCTTACCCTCCATCTTCTAGGAGCCAGAAAATTCTGAAACCCAAATATATATCACTGGATCCCACACCTCTGTACCTCTCGGATCAGCTTACCATGAGGGTTTTCGTCAAATGCCCAAGATGACCACATCCACTCCTCATCAACCATCTTTGGTATTGGCTCATAATCAAACTTGTAAGACATGACTTGCCCTTCACAAAGCCACGGTGACTCTCTGTCTGAACATGATCTTCTGAATGTGTGTAAACCTTTTCCATAGAACCATTGAACTCTACTGCATAGAAACAGGCCCTTTTGGCCCTTCTGGTCTGTGCCAAACCATTTTTCCCCATCCCAATGACCAACACCTGGTCCATAGCCCATCATTCCTCTCCCATCCATGTACTCATCCAAATTCTTCTTCAGCTGGCAGCTCATTTCACACCCCCACCACTCTCTATGTGAAGTTCCCCCTAAACTTTTCCCCTTTTACCCTTAACTCATGTCCTCTGGTTTGTATCTCACCCACCCTCAGTGGAAAAAGCCGACCTATATTTACTCTGTCTATCCCCCTCATAATTTTAAATACCTCAATCAAATCTCCCCTCATTCTTCTACGCTCCAGGGAATAAAGTCCTAACCTGTTTAACTTTTCCCTGTAACTCAGTTCCTGAAGTCTGGGCAACATCCCAGTAAATTTTCTCTTCACTCTATCTTATTGATATCTTTCCAGTAGTTCGGAGACCAAAACTGCACACAATACTCCAAATTTGTCCTCACCAATGTCTTATAAAACTTTACCATAACATCCCAACTCCTGTCCTCAATACTTTGAATTTATTAAGGCCAATATGCCAAAAGATCTCTTAACAACCACACATTCCTGTTTGGGTTATTTGGGGGGTGGGGGGGGGTTAGGATCTGAGTTAGGGTGTCCCTGTTATCCCTCCTGCGTGTGCATTGCCCAGTGTCTGGGTCTGCTGTGGTGGGGGAGGTGGGGTTGGGGTGGGGGTGGTGGGGTTGGGGTGGGGGTTCTGGGTTAGTTAGGGACTAATGGTTAGGGGTGTTATGTGGGGTGAGTGTGGTGGGATTAAGACAT
Organism: Narcine bancroftii; assembly: GCF_036971445.1. Classification (NCBI taxonomy): domain Eukaryota; kingdom Metazoa; phylum Chordata; class Chondrichthyes; order Torpediniformes; family Narcinidae; genus Narcine; species Narcine bancroftii. The sequence continues at coordinate 12,022,239 of NW_027211895.1, read as the reverse complement.
GCTAGGGGAACTTAGGTTGGATTCACTCGGGTTAGTTGGGTAGTTTTGACCTGGGTTAGTTGGAGTTTCTTGCCTGGGTTAGTAGGGGTGTCAGGGTTAGGGGTTGTGTGGTGAATGTTATGGTGTGCTTGAAGTTGGTCTGTAGGTTAGGGTCTGGGTTAGGGTGTTCCTGTGGTTAGGGTTTGTGTAGGGTGGATGTTGTGGTAGAATTTGAGTTTCATTGGGGAATTCCAGTTGGGCCACAGGTAGGTGGGGGGTGTGATGGGGGTTATGGGGGGGGGGTTTGGAGGGGCCACTAAATGTCTCAGATAGCGACATCTCTTCCTGGGTGATCCTCGGCCCGGCCCGTTCAATTGCCTCACACCCCAGGGCACACCCTAGTGTCGTCATTGTGTCATCTGGTGGGTTAGTACTTGGATGGTGGACTGTTAGACTGGGTTGGGATGGGGGTCTGGGGTGGTTGGGGTCAGGGATAGGGGTGGTGAGGGAAGGGGAGGTGGGAAGGAGGAAGAAGAAGAGGGGAAAAGGTGGAGAGAGGGGAGAGAGAGAAGAGAAAAGAAAGCGGAATTTGATTGTATTGGGGTGGGTATGGTTGTGTGTCTTGGGTTGGATTCTGTTGGGTATCTCCTGTGGATGTGTGGGACTCCTTCTTCCGGTGATTGCTGGTGTGTGATGTTTGGATCCCTGGCTTTGGATGAGGGCTTCAACAGGGTGTAAGCTGGATGTGGTGTGTGGTACTTGGTATCTGGGACTACAGTGGGGTGGTTGGGGTAGTGTTAGAAGGTCCCTTTGCCCGAACCGTTGTTTAGTCTTAGTTAGTTGGGAGTAGGTTTTATACCCCTTTAGAGTGGGCTCTATTTTACATGTGGCTGAACTCGGTTAATTGGATGCCCTCAGCTCGTCTGACTATACTTCATTTAATCCATTTGGTTTTTTGGTCCCTAGTAGTTCTATCCACCTGTGTTCTGCTATCTTTCTTTGTGGGGTTGTCCATTTCATGTCAGTCTGTAGGCCGAGGATTTCTAGTGACTCCACTCCATGTTGTAGGAAATGTCTGCTCACTGGCCTATATTGAACTAGAATAATTTCACTCAAGCTAGTGTCGATCTTTGCAACTAGTCTCCCACTAGTTTCACAGCACTATCTCGACTCTGATTATTACGATGCTACTAGTTTCGCTGTGGCTGGAAGACGCCACTCCTTTCACTTCATCAGGGGACCAAGGGCTTTCCCTTAGCTCCTTCCTCTGGAGGGGGGCTACTGTGTGTTTCTTTACCTTATTTGGGGCAATGCTATCCTGCCCTGTCTTTGTCCATCTTTCGTCCGCTCCTGACTCCTACTCTATATGTGTTGCACCTCCTTGCATTGTCTCCTGGATGGGTTAGTTCCTGTGTTGCTCAGTGCCTCCCGGGCTAACTGGTCCTTAGTATACTAATGCACTCTACCTGCCTGCCTGTCTTTCAGGGAATTATGTATCTGTATTCCCAGATCCCTCTGCTCTACCTCACCCCTCAGTGCCTGACCATTTTCTGTGTACATCCTTTCTTGATTTGTCCTCACACCTCACACTTGTCTGCATTAAATTCTGTCTGGTCCAGATCCCTCTGCAATTTTAAAAACCTTTTTCATTGTCCACAATGGTTCCAACCTTGGTGTCATCTGCAAAGTTGAAGATCCAATTTACCACGTTATCATCCAGATCATTGATTATAGACAACAAACAACAATGGTCCCAGCACCGATCCCTGAGGCACCACTAGCCTCCAGTCTGAGAAGCATCATCCACCACCACTCTCTGGCTTCTCCAGTCCAGCCACAGTTGAATCCACTTCACTATTTCACCATGAATACTGAGTGTCTGAACCTCCCTGACTAACCTCCCATGTGGGACCTCATTAAAGACCTTACAAAAGTCCATGGAGACAACATCCAGAGTCTTTCCTTCATTAACTTTCCTGGTAACCTCCTTGAAAAACTCTATAAAATTGTTTAAACATGACCCACCATGCACAAAGCCATGTTGACAATCCCTAATCAGTCCCTGCTATCCAAATAAAATTATATCCGATCTCTTCTAACATGTTCCAATAATTTACCTTCTACTGACGTCAGGCTCACCGGCTAAAATTTCCAGGGTTACTTTTGGAACCTTTTTTAAACAACAGACAACACAAGCTACCCTCCAATCTTCATCGTCCCCAAACAATATCCAAAATGGTATACTGTACTTGAGTGGAATGGCCACAGGGGTGCCCTGCACTGCCTGTCTGTTCCCTTTCCCTCTCCTGTCACCCATCTCCCCTCCTCCTGCCTCCTACGTGTAATAGTGTCTCTGTAACTCCTATCTATCAACCCCTCTGCCTCCCAAATGATCTGAAGTTTATCCAGCTCCAGCTCCAGTTCCTTAACTTGGTTTGTCTGGAGCTGCAGCTGGATGCACCTCTTGCAGATGAAGTCGTCATGGATACTGCTGGCTTCCCTGATGACCCACGTTCTGCAAGAGGAGCTTCCCCTGTCTTGGCTGCCATTCCCACTGTTTATGACAAGATGAACAAAATGTATGATATCTCAAACCTGGCCTTACCCATGTCTACCTGCTGAATCCTTTTTGTTCCTTGAATAGGGTGGCCCTTTCTGACTTCAGCTGCTACTGTTCCTCACCTCTTACCTGTTCTTTCTGAAGCCTGTTGAGCCAAAGCCTTACCTCTCTGACTTAGCCGAACTCCGACGATGATTGCTCCCTCGATGACCGCTCCGCGACGCAGTCCCTCAGTTTTATCATAATACTCAGCTTCTTCCTCCAATATTTCCCTAAATATCCTCTCTAATGGGGTCCCAGCCACAGATGTGAGATGCACTAAATCCATTTCCTGGATTCCCTTCTTGAACAGAGGTATAACATTGACCACTGGGAACTTGGCCGCTGCAAGATCTTCATCAAGACCCCAGCCATCTTCTCACTGCCTCTTTCAGTCGTCCTGACACTCCTCTCTATCTCTGAAGCTCCCACCCCAGACCTGACACCTCTGCCTATTTCTAGCTGGAGTCAAGTTGCATGTTCAAATCATTGATTTTAATCTTTCTCATATCTTCAGCCTGGCCCCGAGCTCTGGAAATCCACCCTGGTGTAGCCAGACTCCTTGTCCAAGTTTATGTCCTGGGGATGAGAGATAAATTTTTAAAATTTAATATTAACAGGTCCTTTCAGGCTGTGCTGCCCAATTACACCCAATTGACCTACACCCCCGGTGCATTTCGAATGGTGGTCGGCCCATCTTGACAGCCCCAACCATTTTGTCTACCCAAGCTAGTCCCATTGGCCTGGAGTCCTGCCAAGATCCTGCTACGTTTCTTTTAAACATTATAATTGCATCTGCCTCTGTTATTTCCTCTGGCTGCTTGTTCCATTGACCCACCGCCCTCTGTGTGAAGAAGGCATCCTTCAGTCCTTTTTAGATCTTTTCCTTCTCACCTTAAATCTATGCCCCCTGGTTTCTGCAAGAAATATGACAATGTTCTTATCTACGCCCCCAGCCTCCAGGGAGATGAGTCCCAGCCTCTCCAGCATCTCCTTATACAGGTTGGACCTCTTTAATCCGTTGATGTCAGGTTCTGGTCATCGCTGGTCCACAGAAAATGCCGAAAACAGAAATTGACCCCTAAGGGAAACCCCTATGTAAATAAATCTTCAAACAGGAAATAATACAGGGCTGCATGTGTTCGAGAGCAGGGTGACCATTTGTGCACACAATCTTCCACGTGTTGTTTCACCAATGTTAACACAACGCCTTTAAAATGCCAGCAATCAGGACAGAGGTTCGAGCCCCGTGCTGTATGTAAGCAGTTTGCACAGGTATGCACCGATTAACATCCATAATACGTTCTGTGAAATTGGACATTATGCAATGTGGACGTTATGTGAACACCAGATTCAAAACTATATGGGATACTGTAGAGTAAACTTTTTATTTGTACAGAGGAATCAGTTTAGGGATTGACATGGGACAGTGGGGAGAGAGCAGGGCAGGGGGATCACTATGGGGACTGATACAGGGCTGTGGGGAGAGAGCGGGGCAGGGGGATCACTGTGGGGACTGATACAGGGCTGTGAAGAGAGAGCGGGGCAGTGAGATCAGTGTGGGGACTGATACAGGGCTGTGGGGAGAGAGCGGGGCAGGGGGATCACTGTGGGGACTGATACAGGGCTGTGGCAAGAGAGGGGGGCAGGGGGATCACTGTGGATATACAATATACAATTTCCCTGAGCTAGTTATCGCTTTTTCTAAATTGCTGCAGACTTGCTCGCGGTAACTGAATAATTATGGGACCATAGGTGTACATGAGGTCAGATGTTGGCTGAACAGACATTAAGTGGCGCGTACCCAAACGTGCCGGACCAAGAGAGTTGCCAGATAACAGAGGATAACCGATAAGAGAGGGTACAAGCTGAAATTCAAGCCTACCAGTCTCAGTAACATTCTTGTGAACCTTTCCAGGTTAATATGTGTTCGAGAGCAGGGTGACCATTTGTGTACACAATCTTCCACGTGTTGTTTCACCAATGTTTAGCCCACCTCACTGACAAAAGGCAAAGGAGGAAAAACCCAACACCCAACCCCAACCAACCAATTTTCCCCTGCAACCGTGTCTGCCTGTCCCGCATCGGACTTGACAGCCACAAACGAGCCTGCAGCTGACGTGGACATTTACCCCCTCCATAAATCTTCGTCCGTGAAGCCAAGCCAAAGAGAAAGAGTACAGCTTCATCATGGCATCTCATTGACCAGCACGCCAAATGCCCTCTTCACTACCCTATCTGCCAGTGCTGTCACTTTCAGGGAATTGCATCTCTCCAGGGCGCTACGCTAGTTCTGCCCTGGTTTAACCTACCAAAGTTTAACTTGTTCGTATGAAGTTCCTTCTGCTGTTCCTTGTTTGCTTTCCCAGTACACTTTGGTCCTGTTGTAAGATCAGATAACGTCTCCCACTGACCATTTGGTGTCATCTGCAAACCGACTCCCAATTGTTAATATCGATGATGAACAACAGTGGGCTCAGCGCTCATCCCTAGGGCACATCACTCGGGTTGGTTGCCTGTTCCGCTTCTTTGTGTTGGGGCCGCTTCTTTTTACATTGGATAATGGGATAGATGGCTTTCGAAAAGGTGCCACAGTCGAGACTTCTGAACAAGATGAGAGTTCATTGAATTACAGGAGGAATACCAGCATGGGTAGAAAATTGGGTGATCGGCAGGAAACAGAGTGGGAATAAAGGGATCTTATTCTGATTGTCTTCCCGTTACTAGTGGTGTTCCGCAGGGGTCAGTGTTGGGCCGCTTCTTTTTACGTTGGATAATGGGATAGATGACTTTGTGGTGAGATTTGTGGATGACACCAAAATGGGTGGTAGGGGAGGTGGTGCTGAGGACACGGAAAAGCTGCAGAGAGATTTGGATCGATTCGGAGATGGGCAAAGTGATGGCAGATGAGATACCACGTTGGGAAGTGGAGGGTCCAGCACTTTGGCAGAAGAAAGAGACGGGCAGACTATTATTTAGATGGAGAGAAAATTCAAAATTCAGAGGGACTTGGGAGACCTTGTGCAGGGTCCCCTAAAGGTTCACTTCCAGGATGAGTCATAAAGGCATTTCAAAGGCTGAAAGGCCTGGGCAAAGTTGATGTGGAAAAGTTGTTTCCCATGGTCGGGGAGTCAAGGAAAAGAAGCCACAACTTCAGGATAAAAGGGCATCAATTTAAATCAGAAATATGAAGAAATTTCTTGAGCCCGAGAGTCGTGAGTCTGTGGAACTTGCTGCCACAGGTGGCTGTGGAAGTATGGTTGTTGGGTGATTTGATTAACCAGGGCATCAAGCGTTACGGGGAGATGGCTGGGGAGTGGGGCTAAGTGGGTGGATGGATCAGCTCATAATTAAATGACAGAGCCACTTGGTCTACTTCTCTTGTATCTGATGAAAGTTTCAAACCTGAACAACATCCCTTGTCTCTCTCACACGGTTTCTGCCATCATCAAGCCAATTCTGAATCCAACTGGCCAGATCTCCCTGGATCCATGCAGTCGAACGTTAGGGACCAGCCTAACTATGTCAAAGATCATGTCTTGGGTATCAGACATCTGATGTCTTGTTCTTGTTGGGGAGCTTGGGGCTTCCTTGTCTCCTGAAAGCCTTAAGATGTGGATAACATTGTGGGTGATGGCAGCAGATTCCTGTGTGAATTACGGCCTTTGTCCTTGTGTAGAGACTAACTGAGACAGATGTCCGCATCTGCTGCCTGCTGGAGATTAAACAGACAGAAGAGAGGTATACCGAGACCTTGGAATCCATCGAGAAGGTAATCGGAGTGGGATGGTTGATGGGTTGACTGCTTCTACACTCGTCTCACCCTCCATCTCACTAACACACCCCTCATCATTCTATTTCCATTCCTTCCAAACCCCTCCACACTCCACATCCTTCCAAACACTCCCAAGCCATTACCATGAGATGAGAGCATAAATAGGCAATACGGCCACAAGAACATGAGATGTCTCTGGCCTGTCGTGTCTGATCGGCTGTTTAATCATGAGCTGATTGTTATCACTCAGTCGCATTCCCCATAACCCTTGATGCCCTGATCAAATACCTCTCAATTTCTGCCTTAATTACACCCAATGACCTCACTTCCACAGATGCATGTGCACAAGCTTCACAGACTCATGACCCTCTGACAAAGGAAATTTTTACACATCTGATTTAAATTGATGCCCTTATATCCTAAAGTCCTCTTGTCCTAGAATCCCCTACCGTGGGAAACAATCCCAGGTTCCCCTCCCATGGGAAATGATCCTTAAACCTCATAACATTGGAAACATTTGGCCCATTGAGTCTGCTCCGCCATTTGAATCATGGCTGATGTTTTCTAGCTGCCTTCTTCCCATAACCTTTGATACCCTTACCGATTGAAAACCTGTCAGCATCTCTTTAAATCTACCCAACAACAGTGTCCACAGCCCTCCATGGCAATGAATCCTACCGATTCACCACTCTCTGGCTGAAAAAATTTCAGTTCTAAATGGACGTCCTTTTGTTCAGAGCGTGGCAGAACCTTCTGGTCCCATACTCTCCCATGACAGGAAATATCTTCTCCACATCCACTGTTTTCAGCCCCTTTAATATTCAGTGCGTTACTTCATCCTTCTAAACTCCAGTGAGTTCGGTCCAGAGCATTAAAATGCCCCTCATGCATGAACTCTCTCATCCCCAGAATGATTCTCTTAGACTGGTCCAGACCCTCTGCAGTGCCGGCACATCCTTCCATGTGCCATGTGCAATGATATTCTTTAGCAGCCTCATGTACAGCACCTGTCTAAGGCTTCTGAAAATCCAAGTAAATAACATCCATGGACTCTCTTTGGTCTGTCCTGCTCATTACTTCCTCAAGAAACCCCAACAGATTTGTCAGGCGAGATCTTCCCTGAGTTAGGGCGACCTGGTTGGCTCAGCGTTTAGCACAGCGCCAGTGACGGGACTGGGGTTTGAATCCCACGCTGTCTGTAAGGAGTTTGTATGTTCTCCCCGTGTCTGCGTGGGTTTTCCCCGGGGGTTCAGGTTTCTTCCCATCGTTTAAAATGTACCAGCGGTGAAGGTTAATGGGGTGTCATTGGGTGGCACGGACTCGTGAGCTGGAAGGGCCAGTTACCATGCTGTATGTCCACATTTAAAAGGTTGAAAAATGTAAAGAAACTACGCTGTCTTTGGTCCATTTTATCTTGAACTTTCAGGTACCCCAAAACCTCATCCTTAATAATGGGCTCTGGAATCTCACCAACCACTGACATCAGGCGAACCCATCCCATCCCAGACCCTCCTCACTCCGCCTGGTCCTCCGATCACTTGTTTCCATGTGGGAAGTGACCTCACTGTGGTTCTCGTTGTTTCCGAGGGATTCTTGGGTTATCAGGAGGTTGGGGGGGGGGGTTGTTCACAGAATGGGGCTCTCACATGATCCTTGGTTTCTGTTGCAGCACTTCATGATTCCAATGCGGCAGGTTTTGACGGCGTTTGAGATGGAGACCATCTTCATCAACATGGAGGTGAGGCAGTGAGTACAGGTCAGACCAGTGCAGGCATGGTGATTGGGAGTGGGAGCTGAGAGCAGGGGGGAAGGGGGCCAGGGCATGGGAGTGTGGGCAACAGTGGAGGGGCTTAATGTTTGGTGCAGAAATCGTCATGTTCCATGTTCTGTCTACTGAGATGCTTCCTCCTTCTGCCCAGGCTTTGGTTAACATCCACAGGGATATGAATATGGAAATGAAGTCCGTTATCATGTCCAGAAATCAGCAGAACCTCTTCCAGATCTTCCTCAGGTACAAGGAAAGGTAACTGACTGCTTTCCTCTATGCACTTTCTGAGGACCATTGGAGGCTGACGAGGAGGTGGGGGGGCAAGTGGGGCAGGAGGGGAGTATAATAAAATCATGAGGGACGGAGATAAGGTTGATGACCACAGCATTTTTCCCAAGCAGAGGATTCTAAAACTCGAGGAAGATAGATTTAAAATGAGAGAGGAAAGATTTAAGTGCGTCGACTTTTTCACATTTCAAGTTTCATGTTTACATTTATTATCACGTACTGAAGTAAAGTGGAGGTTTGTTTTGCATGTTATACATCCAGTAAATCCACACATAAAAAATGGAGTAAGACAGTCACAGGGAGAGGAGTCACGGGAGAGGAGTCACAGGAAGAAGAGTCCCAGGAAGAAGAGATACAGGGTGAAGAGTCACGGGGAGAAGAGTCACGGGGTGAAGAGTCACGGGGAGAAGAGTCATGGGGAGAGGAGTCACGGGGAGAGGAGTCACAGGGAGAGGAGTCACAGGGAAAAGAGTTATGGGGTGGAGTCATGGGGAGAGGTCAAGGGGAGAGGAATCACAGGCAGAGGAGTCACGGGGTGAGGAGTCACAGGGTGAAGTCAAAGGGAGAGGAGTCACAGGGAGAGGAGTCACAGGGAAAAGAGATACGGGGTGAAGAGTTATGGGGTGGAGCCATGGGGAGAGGTCATGGGGTGAGGAGTCACAGGAAGATGAGTCACGGGGGAGAGGTGTCACGGGGAGAGAAGTCACAGGGTGAAGAGTTAAAGGGTGAAGAGTCACAGCGAGAGGAGCCACAGGGTGTGGAGTTAAACATTGAGAAATTACAGGGTGAGGAGTCACAGGGAGAGGAGTTAAACGGTGAGGAGTCACGGAGAGGAGTTAAACATTGAGGAGTTACAGAGAGAGGAGTTACAGTCTTTGATTCATAGTCCAATCTCACTTCTCATTCCTCCAAGTTCACTAGTTGCAGGCAATCTTATACTGTGCACAGAATTTAACATTTAAAAAGTTTCCCAGGCTTTGGTGCTTGAAAAGTAAATGTTTTCCATTCAGGAGGATTATTGTCGGTTTTCAGAGAGAGATTTGCTGTACGCTGGACACCTAGCCACTTCAGTGTCTTGCTGAAGAAACTTACCCCATCAGGTTTCTCCAGATGATAACCTCTTTCTTTCAGGTCACCATAGTTCCTTCTTGTTTCTCTTATTCCAAGTGAAACATTAGACAGCCAGTCCTCTCCTCTTGCATGAACCATAAAGGCTTTGACCAAGCTGAACTAAGCACTCACAACCTGTCTTCCAAATGGGGTTTTCCACAAGCTTGCCAGGTTGTCCTGTTCCAGTCCCAGCTGCTGTTGCCAACTGTAACACCGTAGAAGTGATCTCTGGGTCTCTCTCTCACACAGAGAAAAAGACTGTTTAACTCTCTCTGCTTGCAAAACCACAGGACCCTCTTAGAACTGTCTGTGGCTCCAACAAGTTCTTTCATCTGTTGCCTTTTTGTAAACAACAATCCATTAGTGATGTTTCTTGGGCACTCTCCAAAGCTCTTGCAAAAGCTGTGAGGCCCCGATATGTCTAGCATGAGCAGAGCTCCAATATTTTAAATATGATATGTTTTAAAGTGTTTGTATGTGACCTGCACTAAAAACCCTGCCCCAATTTATTGCCCAAAAACATATCTATATACTCTGTCACAGTACGCTTTAGCTATGTTATGCATGCACCCAGATCTCTTCAGTCTGCAAGCTGTTTGATGATATCAGGATGGTGAAAAACCCTTTGAATTTATTGATTCATTGTCTGCTTTCTCTCCCTCTGTTTATTTTCCTCTGCTTTCATCTGTTCATCTTTCCGTTCGACCTGTCTGTCTCTCTAAATTTGTGTTTATCACTGTCTTGCTTCCTGACTCTCTTTCTTTCTCTCTCTCCCTTTCTCCCATGTTTGCTTGTCCCCATGATCTATTTTCCACACCCTCTTCTTTTCTCTCTCTCTCTCTCTCCCTCTCCTCGTTTCTTCCGTGTCTGCATGTCTCCATGATCTATTTTCCACACGCCCTTCTCTCTCTCTCTCTCTCTCTCTCTTTCTCTGCGTCCTTCCCCTCTGCAGGCTGTTGATTTATGGCGAGTATTGCTGTAAGGTGGAGGATGCGATTAAATGCTTGGATGAGATCAGTAAATCAAGACAGGGGCTGCGACTGAAGTTGGAGGTACAACTCTTCAAGTGTGTTTGTCCACTCTGTCTCAGGTCCAGCTCTGTGGAACAAGCCACGCAATCGCATAGAGTGTGTTTATTTGCTCTCCCTCTGTCCCCCCTTCCTCCAGCTCCCCACCCTTGCCCTTCCTTCTCCCATCAGAGAGCTACCTGTCTCAGCCCTGTGCCCACTTCCACATCACCTCACCTTTCTCTTCTACCCTCTCACCTGTACCCACCTTTTAACCTCTGCCCCCCTTTCTTTTCCCCCTCCTCTCCTTTTTCCCTCTCTTTTTATTTCAGGCATCTACCTGTTTTTCCTGATTCCTGACGAAGGGCTCAGGCCTGAAACATTGGTTCCCTTTTCCTTTCTGTGGAAACTGCGTGACCTGCTGAGTTTCTCCAGCATGTTTGGGTACTGCTCTCTATCCCAGCACCTGCAGATTTTCTTATTTAACTCAGTTTGTTTGCTCAGGTCATTCATTATTTACCATCGAACCCCATACGGAGAGTCATGATCCACAGTGCGGTTTCACAATCTGGCAGTTAATATCCCACCGTGACATTTCACAATCCAGAGATGGATTTCACAGTGTGATTTCATCTCGATCATGGAAGTGCAATTTGAAACCTGAACTATTAATATTCCATATGTTGACTGAGCATGAATATCCCACAGTATCATCCCACAATCCAGAAAATGAAAATTACGCCCGACCATCGAAATGATTTCAAAAACCAGAGTTTAATTTCCTTTAGTGATGTGCAAATTAGTCATTAAAATCATTCAGTGTGATTTAACAATCTCATGAGTAAATATCCCACAGGCTCATTTCAAATCTATGACGAATATCCATATATGTGTGAATTCAATCCACAGTGTGGGTTCACTCTCTGGAACGTAATATTCCACAGGTTGCAGGTTGGTCTTCCCAACACCAGAATCTCGTGGCCTCTTGCTTGTATCTCAGCACCCACTCTCCCACTACACGTTGTCCCATTGCCTGTCCGTGCTGCCCCGACCTGTTGAGAGATCGTTGCTGGGGATGTTGACGTGACCACTTTGTTGTACAGGAGTGCGCGAGGCGAGCCAACAACGGGAAGTTCACTTTGCGAGATCTGTTGGTCGTGCCCATGCAAAGAGTCCTCAAATACCACCTCCTCCTTCAGGTGAGTCTCTCCACTCATTCCAGGGTTTCCACTCCGTCACAAGGCATCCACCCAGCAACTGGGATCAAACCCTGTGGACTCTGCACTGACAGAGTTGCTTTTCTCATGAAAACTCGGAGCCCAGGGACAGGGCATCAGATACTCTTAATGTAGCGCAGTACTGAGAGGGGGTGGCTCACTGTGGGAGGGGCAATACTGGGAGGGGAAGTACTGGGGGGGCTCACTGTGGGAGGGGCATTAGTGGGGGGGCTCACTGTGAGAGGGGTAGTACTGAGGGGGAATCACTGTGGGAGGGGTAGTACTGGGGGGCTCACTGTGGGAGGGGTAGTACTGGGGGGGGCTCACTGTGGGAGGGGTAGTACTGGGGGGGCTCACTGTGGGAGGGGTAGTACTGGGGGGGGCTCAATGTGGGAGGGGTAGTACTTGGGGGGCTCAATGTGGGAGGGGTAGTACTGGGGGGCTCACTGTGGGAGGGGTAGTACTGGGGGGGCTCACTGTGGGAGGGGTAGTTCTGGGGGGCTCACTGTGGGAGGTGTAGTACTGGGGGGCTCACTGAGGGAGGGATAGTACTGGGGGGCTCACTGGGAGGGGTAGTACTGGGGGGGCTCACTGTGGGAGGGGTGGTACTGGGGGGCTCACTGTGGGAGGGGTAGTACTGGGGGGGCTCACTGTGGGAGGGGTAGTACTGAGGGGGAATCACTGTCTAGGTCACTGACAATTGTTGAAAGCTCTTTGAGTCCAAGTCTGGAAAATTATAAATAAAATATTCCAAAAAAAGTCACTGTGTGGGAGGGGCAGTACAAAAGTCACAGTCTGCACTGCCAGGAGTCGATAGCGACCACTTTGGAGACCCCTAATTCAGGTCATTGATATATACAACAGCTTCGATCCCTAAGGCACAACACTCGTCACAGACCTCAGACCAGTCAGAGAGGCAATCAACCATCACCACTCTCTGGCTGCTCTCATGAACACAGAACATTACAGCACAGGAAAATCTAATTTAACACCATTAAAAGCACCCAGAATTGCCTCAAAACGAGCAAGAATAGAAAGAATATGAGCAAAAAAATGAAGAACCAAACTATTCACTGATCAAAATCCAGCAGAATCCATCTCAGCAACAGGCTATAGGTAAAACGGAAAAGTGGCGGCTACCTTGAGGTTCCCTGCCTCCACTTAAGCAATATGCAACTGACTCTTGTATGTTCTTGTCAGCAACTTATGGGTGAACCCTTAACCCTTTGTGTTCAGATTTTCCTCCACATTTATTCAAGACAAATATACTTGGAGGGGTGACTTCACTTTCTGTTTGGATTCTGACCTATCCTTGTCTCTTAGATAAGTCAACATAGGATAGTATCCAAAATCAAAGCGGCCAAGACTCCTTTGGCTTTCATGAAAGATTTAAATTTGACAGATGTGTGGAGGCAAAATTCTTACCACCCACCCCCTCCCCCATGATTCCCAAGCTAAGATGATACAACACAGTTAATTCATAGCACATTAGAGTGAATAACTATCTAGAACCCTATCGGATCATTTGCCTTTGATGCCAGAAAAACCAACTTACTCACATATAGATGGCATCTGAATCCTACCATATAACAATTACAGTACAGAAACAGACCATCTTGGCCCCTCTAGACCGTACCGATCTAAGTGATCTCTAGTCCCATGTACCTACACTTTGCCCATAACCCTCCAATTCCCTCGCATCCATATACCACTCCAACTTTTCCTTAAATGACCAAATTGACTTTGCTGCGACCACTTCTTCCAGAAGGTCATTCCACTCAGCCAACACTCTCTGAGTGAAGAAGTTCCCTCTCATGTTACTTCTGAACATACGCCCCCTAACTCTTAACTCATGACCCCTTGTTCCAATCTCACCTACACTCAAGGGGAAGAGCGAATTCATCTATCTATCCCCCTCATAATTTTAAATACCTCTATCAAATCCTCCCTCAACCTTCTACACTCCAATGAATAAAGACCCAGTCAACTCATTCTTTCTTTGTCATCTAGATACTGCAATCCAGTTTAGTAAATCTTCTCGGCACCCTCTCTACCTTATTAATATCTTCCCTACAATTTGGGGACAGAGAACTATATGCAGTACTCTAAATTTGGCCTCACCAATGCCTTGAACAGTCTCAACGTCACTTCCCTACTCCTATATTCTATGCTTTGATTTATAAAGGCCAGCATAACAAAACCCTTCTTCATCACCCTATCCACATGAGATTCCACCTTCAAAGAACAATGCACCATTATTCCCAGATCTTTCTGCTCCACTGCATTCCCTAATGCCATCTTTCAGCCCACTCTTCTACGCGTCCAAATCCTTCTGCAATCTCTGAAAATCTTCTTCACTCTCCACAACTTCCTGTTTTTGTATCATCCTCATCCAATTTACCACTCACTCATCCAAATCATTAATGTAAATGACAAACAACAAGGGACCCAACACTGATCTCTAAGGTACACTGCTCGTAACCAGCCTCCATCCTGACAGACAGTTATCTACCATGACCCTCTGGTGCCTATCTTCTAGCCAGTGTTGAACCCATCTGACTATCTCAACATTAATCCCTTGCACCTGAACCTTCCTCACTAACCTTCCATGTGGAACCTTATCGAAGGCCTTTCTAATATCCATATAGACTACATCTACTGCTCTACCCTCATCAACCTTCCTAGTTGCCTCCTCAAAAAATTCAACAATATTTGTCAAACATGACCTTCCTCTCACAAACCCATGTTGGGTGTCCCTGATCAATTCCTGCACCTCTAGATACTTATATATATTATTTCTAAGAATACTTTCCATTAGTTTAACCACCACCGACATCAAACTTACTGGCTGATAACTGCTGGGCCTACACCTGGAGCCCTTTATAAACAGAGGAACCACATTTGCAGCACGCCAATCCTCCGGCACGATGCCCCTCTCTAATAACTTTTGAAAAATCACCATCAGAGCTATTTTCTCCCTGACTTCCCTTAAGGTCCTGGGGAAAATCCCGTCGAGACCCAGAGACTTATCCACCTTTATATGCTTCAAAAGTTCCAATACCCCCCTCTTTCTTAATCCTTATGTTTTCCATAATTACCCCTTTTGCTTCTCTTATCCAACATAATTCCATATCCTTTTCCTAGGGAATACCGAAGAAAAGAACTTGTTCAATATCTCCCCCATCTCATTTGGCTCAGTTGTCCACTCGGATTCTCTAGTGGACCAATTTTATCCTTCACTCTTCTTCTATTTACATATTTGTAAAAACCCTTTATATTTATTATCACCCTGTTCGCTATAGCCACCTTGTACCTTCTTTTCACTTTCCTAATTTCCTTCTTAAGCTTCTTTCTATAATCCATGTATTTTCCAATCATCTCGTACATAACTTGCTTCCTGTATTTAATGTAGGCCCCTCTTTCGATTTGAACCAACTTTCTAATCTCCCTTGAAAACCACGGCTCTCTTGAACTTCTGGCCCTGCCTTTTATCCTAACAGGAACATAAAGATTCTGCACCCTCAAAATCTCACCTTTAAATGCCCTCCAATTCTCCACCCCTTTTCCATAAAATAAATCATTCCAAACCACTCCCTGCAAATCCCTTCTCATTTCATCAAATCTGGCTGTCACCCACTCAAAAACCTTCATCATCGGACCAGACCTATCCCTTTCCATAATTATGTTGAAACTAATGGATCCATGATCACTGGATCCGAAGTGCTCCCCAACACACACCTCAATCACCTGCCCTATCTCATTCCCCAACAGTAGATCCAACATTGCCCCCTCTCTAGTGGGCACCTCAACATATTGCTGCAAAATACTATCCTGCACACATTTTACAAGCTCTAACGCAAAGCCATCCAGCCCTTTCACAGAATGTGTTTCCCAATCTATACTAGGAAAATTAAAATTCCCCACTAATACAACCCTGTGCTTATTATTAATCTCAGCTATTTCCTTACACATTTTCTCCTCTACTTCTCGCTCCCCACTAGGTGGTCTGTAATACACCCCTATAAGTGTAACTTCTCTTTCCCCATTTCTTAATTCCACCCACACCACCTCCCTTGACGAGCCCTCCAATCTATCTCGCCTAAGCACCCCTGTAATATTTTCCATGACAAGCAAAGCTACACCCCCTTTACCCCGCCAATTCTATCTCACCTACTTCAAAAACCAGAATTTTGCAAATTTATTAGAGATCTGCATGCTGTTGTGCAGAGGGACTTGGGAGGGCTTGTGCATGAATCGCAAAAAGTTAGGTTGTAGGTGCAGCAGGTTATTAAGAAGGCAAATGGAATGTTGGCCTTCATCGGTAGAGGAATTGAATTCAGGAGTAGGGAGGTAATGTTGCAACTGTATAAGGTACTGGTGAGACCACACCTGGAGTACTGAGTCCAGTTCTGGTCTCCATGTTTGAGGAAGGATATACTGGCTTTGGAGACGTTCCAGAGGAGGTTTACTAGGTTGATCCCTGGGATGAAGGGGTTGACTTGTGATGAAAGATTAAATCATCTAGGATTTATTCGCTCGAGTTCAGAAGAAAGAGAGGAGATCTTATAGAAACATATAGGATTATGAAGGGTATGGATAGGATAGATATAGGAAGGTTTTTTGAGCTGGCCGGGGAAACTAAAACGAGAGGACACAGTCTCAAGATTCAGGGGAGTAGATTTAGGACAGAGATGAGGAAAAATAGTTTTTCCCAGAGAGTGGTGAATGTTTGGAATTCTCTAACCAGGGAAGTGGTTGAGGCTGCCTCATTAAACATATTTAAAATTTGGTTAGATAAATTTTTACATGATAGAGGAATTAGGGGATATGGGGAGAAGGCAGGTAGGTGGAGTTAGGTCATAAATTAGATCGTCCATGATCGTATTGAATGGCGGAGCAGGCTCGATGGGCCATTTTCGGCCTCCTCCTGTTCCTACTTCCTATGTTCCTATCAGGTAAAGTTATTCTGTGAAATAAACTGTCCTTCTGCTTCCAATAGTTTTATTTTACGAGTCATGTTAAACGCCTATCTTAGGGACACTTCATCTCACATACAAAAGGTATTAAAAAGAAATATATGGCAGACAGAGAAGGGCTGGAAACAGAAATGCTGAAATTGGAAAAGGAGTTTCAACAGTCCAGCGCTTGTCAACAAAAAACAAGTACAATACATTACAAACTTCTAAAATTGAAAAAAATTCTGAGAACTAAACAAAAGTTATTATGAACTGGGAGAAAAATCACAGTCTTATCCTGGCAATTGAAAGCAGAGGACAGTTCAAGAACAATTAATTCAGTTTAGACTGAAATGAGCTCAACTCATATAATCCAACAAATCAATGACAAATTTATATAAATCAGAATCCCCAGAAGACCTGACCAAGATTGATGACTTCTTATCCACTGTTAAACTGCCGAAACTTGACCAAGAAGATCAAGCAAATCTTGACCTCCCATTACCCCCCAAAAAATTGAAAAAGCCTTACACTCACTATAGTCCAATAAATCACCCGGGGAGGATGGTTTCCTACCAGATTTTTACAAAGAATTTAAGGATCTCCTTACACCCCTCATCATGAATGTAATTGATTAGCATTTAAAACCCAAACTCTCTCTGAATCATTTTCTACAGCTGTAATTACTGTAATTCCTAAAAAATCAGAGAGCCATTAAAATGCTTGTAGCATGCAAGCTACGTGAAGTGTGGAGTAAGAATGACACACACACAGTTGAGTTGAGGGTGAAAACTGATTTATTGCTCTGCCAGCTCTGTTTATATTCACTCCCTGCCTCTGACGACAAGAGTGATGTCATCACAAGACTGGACTCCAACTGGCCGGGGTTCCCGCCATTGCCTGCTGTTTCCCACTATGTGGGAGGTTACGCAGGATGACGGCCGTTGGTCCAAGTGGGACCCTTGCAATTGCAGTGTTCGCTGGCCATTTTGTGAACTGGGTCACGACTCAATCCGTCGGCCTCTACACGACCTCCCCCCACCCCCATAACTGGTGATCGGAGTGTATGCTGCCACTTTGGGTGGCCCACCTCTGTGTGGTAGGGGCTGATTTTCAACTGGCTAGCTATTATCTACATGGACAGGTTTCAGGCAGTCGAGAGTGAATGTTTACTCTTTGCTGGCAATGTCCAATACACACATCGACCCATTATGCCTGACAACTCTGTCCAGCTCCTTGTATGGCCGTTAGAGGGGTGCCCGGTGCACTCCCCTTTGCACAAAAACACATTCACAGGTGCGCAAGTCCTTGGGGGTGTAAGATTTGGGCTGGCCATGAGGCAGGGGCTGTGGAGATCCTCCATTTACCTCACACATCCTTGTCCATAAACAACTTATCCCAATCCACACATTCTAGATACTTTCTCATTTCCTCAAAATTGGTCACAACCCGAGGTCCAGACCTATCCTCATACGGACAGTAATTATCTTGAAACCACATGGTACAGATTACATAGTGATTAGAGCAATGCTGTTACAGCATCTGTGATCGGGACCAGGGTTCACTAACTGTAAGGATTTTACCTTCTTCCCATGTCCTCAAGGGCTCCAGATTCCTCCCAGTATTTGAAACGTACCGGGGATTTTGGATTAATTGGGTGTATGGGTTCATGGGCTGAAATGAACTATTACCATGCTGTATGTCTAAATTTAAAATGTAAAAAAATTTTAAAATGCCAAGGTATTATGATCATTGGACCCAAAATCTTCCCCTACATATATGTCCTGTCTCATTCCCTAATTGGAGATCCAGTTTTTAGAAAACTTTCCTGAACACATTTGCCAAACTCCAAGTCATCCAGCCCTTTTCCAGTGTGGGAGTCCCAGACAATATTTGGAAAATTAAAATCCCCGACTATCACAACCTTGTTTCCTGCAGCTGTCTGCTATCTCTCAACAGACTTGCTCCTCCAATTCTCGTTGACTATTGGATGGTCTATAATACAATCCCATGGGTGTGGTCATACCTTTCCCGTTCCTCAGTTACACCCATATAGCCTCAGTAGATGAGCCATCTGGTCTGTCCTGCCTGAGCACAGCTGTGATATTTTTCCTGACAAGCAATGCCACTCCTCCCCGTTTCACCACCCATCC
Source organism: Narcine bancroftii (assembly GCF_036971445.1). Lineage (NCBI taxonomy): Eukaryota > Metazoa > Chordata > Chondrichthyes > Torpediniformes > Narcinidae > Narcine > Narcine bancroftii. The sequence goes on along the minus strand of NW_027211895.1, from coordinate 12,003,388 downwards.
CACCGTTCTATTGCGTCTAAAGCAACGGAAGCCCGGAACATTGAGATGCCAGTCCTGCCCCTCCTGCAACCAAGTTTCAATAATGCCCACAATGTCATAATTCCATGTGCCAATCCATGCTCTTAACTCGTCTGCCTTTCCTACAACACTCCTACATTGATGCACCTGAAAATATTTCCAACACATTCAACCTGTTGACATCTAACAGTGCATGTAATTTTCACATCAACTTTTTCCACCTCCACTCCTCTGGCCCTCAGGTTCCCCTCCCCCTGGTGTAAACCATCTGGAGCAGCACTAGTGAACTACTGGAGGTCTGCATTAATAAGCATATGTTTTAGATACTTCCCAGGTGCAGGGTCAGGGGCATCTCTGATGGACCACACAGCATGCTGGAGGGGGAGCAGCCAGATATTGTGGTCCATGTGGGGATCAATGGCATAGATAGGAGTAGGGATGAGGTCCTGAAAAGGGAATATAGGAAGTTAGGGAATGTTAAAAAGAAGGACCTCAGGGGTGGTGATCTCAGGATCGCTGCCTGTACCACATGCCAGAGAGGGTAGAGCAGGAAGTTGTGGCAGATGAATGTGTGGCTGAAGAGTTTTTTAAAAAAAAAATTATTTTTCACACCATAAACCACACTGACCAAGATACATACATTTTCCTTTTCAAATATATACAGTGTCATTTTCTCCCCCCCTCCCTCCTCCCATCCCACCCTCCCTACCTCCCCCCCATTCATTTAAAGTACAAAATCTAAGAGACATTAAACCAGTCAAACAATGTTGTCATTCAGTAAAAATAAAAAAGAAATTCCACTGAGTCAATTCTTTTCATTTCCTTCTCCTTTCGTTAATTTAGGTGGTAGATGTCCCCGGTAGGTTTTCTCTATTGTGTTTCATGTATGGCTCCCATATTAGTTCAAATATTTCAATATTATTTCTTAAATGATTTGTTATTTTTTCTAATGGAATCTTCTTGGCTTGGCTTCACGGACGAAGATTTATGGAGGGGGTAAATGTCCACGTCAGCTGCAGGCTCGATTGTGGCTGACAAGTCCGATGCGGGACAGGCAGACACGGTTGCAGCGGTTGCAGGGGAAAATTGATTGGTTGGGGTTGGGTGTTGGGTTTTTCCTCCCTTGCCTTTTGTCAGTGAGGTGGGCTCTGCGGTCTTCTTCAAAGGAGGTTGCTGCCCGCCAAACTGTGAGGCGCCAAGATGCACGGTTTGAGGCGATATCAGCCCACTGGCAGTGGTCAATGTGGCAGGCACCAAGAGATTTCTTTAGGCAGTTCTTGTACCTTTTCTTTGGTGCACCTCTGTCACGGTGGCCAGTGGAGAGCTCACCATATAACACGGTCTTGGGAAGGCGATGGTCCTCCATTCTGGAGACGTGATCCACCCAGCGCAGCTGGATCTTCAGCAGCGTGGACTCGATGCTGTCGGCCTCTGCCATCTCGAGTACTTCGATGTAAGGGATGAAGTCGCTCCAATGAATGTTGAGGATGGAGCGGAGACAACGCTGGTGGAAGCGTTGTCTCCGCTCCATCCTCAACACACCATTGTTGTGTTCTCAAATTATCTTCCAATTTCCAGGTTGACATAATACATTTTTTTACTACGGCTAGAGCTATCTTAACAAATCTTTTTTGTGCACCATCCAAATCAAGTCCAAATTCTTTATTTTTTATGTTACTTTGGAGGAAGATCTCTGGGTTTTTTGGTATATTGTTTTCTGTAATTTTATTTAATATCTGGTTTAGATCTTCCAAAAATTTTTCTACTTTCTCACATGTCCAGATTGCATGAATTGTTGTTCCCATTTCTTTTTTACAACAAAAACATCTCTCAGATACTGTTGGGTCCCATTTATTTAACTTTTGAGGTGTAATGTATAGCCTGTGTATCCAGTTATATTGTATCATACGTAACCTCATATTTATTGTATTTCTCATCGTTCCAGAGCATAACTTCTCCCATGTTTCCTTCTTTATCTTTATATTTAAATCTTGTTCCCATTTTTGTTTAATTTTACCATTTGTTTCCTCATTCTCTTTTCTTGCAGTTTAATGTACATATTTGTTATAAATCTTTTGATTATCATTGGATCTGTAATCACATATTCAAAGTTACTTCCCTCTGGTAAACTCAGACTGCTTCCTAATTTGTCCTTCAAGTAGGATCTCAATTGGTAATTTGCCAACACTGTATCTTGAGTTATATTATATTTATCCTTCATTTGTTCAAAGGATAATAATCTATTTCCTGAAAAACAATTTTCTATTCTTTTGATCCCTTTTTTCTCCCATTCTCTAAAGGAAAGGTTATCTGTTGTAAAAGGGAGTAACTGATTTTGCGTCATTATTAGTTTTGGTAATTGGTAATTTGTTTTATTCCTTTCTACATGAATCTTCTTCCAAATCTTGAGCAGATGATGTAATACTGGAGAACTCCTACGTTGTACCAATTTTTCATCCCATTTATATAATATGTGTTCAGGTATCTTTTCCCCTATTTTATCTAGTTCTAATTTACTCCAATCTGGCTTTTCCCTTGTTTGATAAAAATCTGATAGGTATCTTAATTGTGCGGCTCTATAATAATTTTTAAAGTTTGGCAGTTGTAAGCCTCCTTGTTTGCACCATTCTGTTAATTTATCTAGTGCTATCCTCGGTTTTCCCCCTTTCCATTAACTCCTTGAAAAATTTCTCTGTCAAGTGTATTGGCAATGCCTGAAATAGGTATAGTATCCTTGGGAAAATATTCATTTTAATACAGTTTATCCTTCCTATTAGTGTTAGTGGTAAATCTTTCCAATGCTCTAAATCGCCCTGTAATTTTTTCATTAATGGATAATAATTGAGTTTATATAGATGGCCGAGATTTTTATTTATTTGTATACCTAGGTATCTTATTGCTTGCATTTGCCATCTGAATGGTGATTCCTTCTTAAGTTTTGAGAAATCCGCATTATTCATTGGCATTGCTTCCCTTTTATTTACGTTAATCTTGTAACCCGACACTTCTCCATATTCCTTCAATTTCTTATATAATTCTTTATTGATAGTTCTGGTTCTGTTAAGTATACTATAACATCGTCCGCAAATAGACTGATTTTATATTCCTTATCTTTTATTTTTATCCCTTTTATATTATTTTCTGTTCTTATCAATTCTGCTAGTGGTTCTATAGCTAACAATAACAATAAAGGTGATAGTGGGCATCCCTGCCTTGTTGATCTGCTTAAATTAAATTGCTTTGATATATATCCTTTTACTGTCACTTTCGCCAATGGCGCCTTATATAATATATTAATATACTTCTCTGGTAAACTGAATTTTTGCAATACTTTGAATAAATATTTCCATTCTACTCTGTCAAAGGCCTTCTCTGCGTCTAAAGAAACTGCTACTGTTGGCGCTTTACTCCCTTCTACTGCATGAATTAAGTTAATAAATTTACAAATATTGTCTGTTGTCCATCTTTTTTTAATAAATCCAGTTTGGTCTAGATTTACCATTTTAGGTACATAATCTGCAAATCTGTTTACTAATAGTTTAGCTATTATCTTATAATCTGTGTTAAGTAATGATATTGGTCTATATGACGCTGGTGCGAGTGGATCTTTCCCTGTCTTTGGTATTACTGTAATTATTGCTGTTTTACATGAATCTGGTAAGCTTTGTGTTTTGTCAATCTGGTTGATTACTTCCAGGAGGGGAGGAATTAATAAATCTTTAAATGTTTTATAGAATTCTATTGGGAATCCATTCTCTCCTGGTGTTTTATTATTCGGTAGTTTTTTTTATTATCTCTTGTATTTCTACTATTTCAAATGGTTCTGTTAATTTATTTTGTTCCTCTATTTGTAATTTTGGTAGTTCAATTTTAGTTAAAAATTCATCTATTTTGCCTTCTTTCCCTTCATTTTTAGCTTGGTATAATTGTTCATAGAATTCTCTAAAGTTTTCCTTGATCTCCGTTGGATTATATGTGATTTGTTTGTCTTTTTTCCTTGATGCCAATACCATTTTCTTAGCTTGTTCTGTCTTAAGCTGCCATGCTAGAATTTTGAACGTTTTTTCCCCTAGTTCATAATATTTCTGTTTTGTCTTCATTATGTTCTTCTCCACCTTATATGTTTGTAGTGTTTCATATTTTATTTTTTTATCTGCCAATTCTCTTCTTTTAGTTGTGTCTTCCTTCATTGCTAATTCTTGTCCTATATTTACTATTTCCCTTTCCAACTGCTCTGTTTCCTGATTGTAGTCCTTCTTCATCTTGGTTACATAACTTATTATTTGCCCTCTGATGAACGCTTTCATTGCATCCCATAGTATAAACTTATCTTTCACTAATTCCGTATTTATTTCAAAGTACATTTTAATTTGTCTTTCAATGAATTCTCTAAAATCCTGCCTTTTAAGTAGCATGGAGTTTAATCTCCATCTATACATTCTTGGAGGGATGTCCTCTAACTCTATTGTCAATATTAAGGGTGAATGGTCCAATAATATTCTAGCTTTATATTCTGTTTTTCTTACTCTATCTTGCATACGAGCTGATAACAGAAATAGGTCTATTCTTGAGTATGTTTTATGTCTACCCGAGTAATATGAATATTCCTTTTCATTTGGGTGTTGTTTCCTCCATATATCCAAAAGTTTCATTTCTTGCATCGATTTAATTATAAATTTGGTTACTTTGTTCTTTCTGTTAATTTTTTTCCCAGTTTTGTCCATATTTGAATCAAATTCAGGTTGAAATCCCCTCTTATTAATATGTTCCCTTGCGTATCAGCTATCTTCAAAAAAATATCTTGCATAAAATTTTGATCTTCTTCGTTAGGTGAATATACATTGAGGAGATTCCAAAACTCTAATATATCTTACATTTTATCATTACATATCTCCTTGCTGGATCTATTATTTCCTCTTCTATTTTAATTGGTATATTTTTACTGATTAATATAGCTACTCCTCTTGCTTTTGAATTATACGACGCTGCTGTTACATGTCCTACCCAATCTCTCTTTAATTTCTTGTGCTCCAATTCAGTTAAATGTGTTTCTTGCACAAATGCTATATCAATTTTTTCTTTTTTCAGTAAATTTAGCAGTTTCTTCCTTTTGATTTGGTTATGTATTCTGTTAATATTTAAAGTCATATAGATCAACATAGCCATTTCATACTTTGTTTATCTTCCCTTTCCGTTTCTCCATCATTACCTTTCCTTATCCATTTCTGCTTTCTTGTTTTGAACACTTTATAAGACAACATTTCTAAAACATCAAACATTTTCCTTATTTTCCTACTTAAAACTTCTTTAACCCCATTCTCCCCTCCCCCTCCTGAGTTGCCCTTTATCCCTTGTCGGACAACCACATCTCCCCTCTCCATTTGGATTTGCGAATTCACTCGCAGGCGTCAACTGATTTTGCAGTGAACGTAACTCCTCCCCACCCAGCCCCCCCCAGAAAAGATTTCAATTTTCAAATATAACAAAGGTCACTCTTTTAATTCCCTCCTTATTCCCTCTATTCCCTTTCATTCCCTTATTAATTCTTATCTATACTCTATATATCTTCCTCTAAATAGGGATACACTCATGTATACACATATATACATATACATCTATATATATATCTATATATATATATAGATATATATATATATATATACCCATATACACACAATCATGTAGTTTGTGGTCATTTTTACTCTCATTACATGTCTTCATCTCTCTGCTTGTTTTGTAGTTGTTCTGCAAATTTTCTTGCTTCCTCTGGATCCGAGAATAGTCTGTTTTGTTGCCCTGGAATAACTATTTTAAGTACCGCTGGGTACTTTAACATAAATTTATATCCTTTTTTTCCATAGGATCGTTTTTGCTGTATTGAACTCCTTCCTCTTCTTCAGGAATTCAAAACTTATGTCTGGATAGAAAAATTTTTTTTGACCTTTGTATTCCAGTGGCTTTTTGTCTTCTCTTATTTTCCTCATTGCTTTCTCCATTATATTTTCTCTTGTTGTATATCTTAAGGATTTTACTAGAATGGATCTTGGTTTTTGTTGTGGTTGTGGTTTAGCGGCTAATGTTCTGTGTGCCCTTTCTATTTCCATTTCCTCCTGTAATTCTGGTCTTCCTAGGACCCTGGGGATCCATTCTTTTATAAATTCTCTCATATTCTTGCCTTCTTCATCTTCCTTAAGGCCCACTATCTTTATATTATTTCTTCTATTATAGTTTTCTATTATATCTATCTTCTGAGCTAACAGCTCCTGTGCCTCTTTAACTTTTTTATTAGATTCTTCTAATTTCTCTTTTAATTCCTCTACTTCCATTTCTACAATTGTTTCTCGTTCTTCCATATTTTCCACTCTTTTTCCTATCTCTGATATGACCATTTCTATTTTATTCATTTTTTGTTCTGCATTCTTAATTCTTCTTTTTATCTCATTAAATTCTTGTAATTGCCATTCTTTCACTGATTCCATATATTCTTTAAAAAAAGCTACATCCATTGTCCTGCTTTTCTCTTCTTCTTCCATTTCCTTCTGTTCTTCTTCTTCTTCCTCTGGATTGACCATCTGTTGTTTCCTTGTTTTCTTTTCACCCTCTTCTTTCTTGTTCTCGTTATTGTCCGTGTTCTGCACCTGCTGCTGTGCTGCAGGTGTCTCTCTCAGGTGTGGAGATCGACTCCACAGCTGTTCCCCCCTCCCGTCAGTGTGTTTTTTTTCATGCGCATCGCGCACTTTTACTCGGCTCTGCGAGCCATTTTTGTAGTCCCGAGCCCGGGACTTCCACTGACCTGAGGGAGCGGGCTTCTCTCTCCGCGGCAGGCCTCCTCGGACAGGTAAGGCCTTCACCTTCTTCTTCCGATGTTCTTTCATCTTTTCTTCTTCCCGTTGTTTTCGACTTTTCTCTCTTCGCTGCCATTTTCTTCTCACCTTTATTTTTACTTTTTTTAATTTTTACTCTTGTACCTTTGTGTTTTATGCGGTTTTTTTTCAACTTTTCCGGATAAGGCTGGAATTCCCTGACCGGCCACTACTCTATCACGTGACTCCTCCCCTTTGCTGAAGAGTTGGTGCAGGGAGCAGAGGTTCAGATTTCTGCATCATTAGGATCTCTTCTGGGGGAGGTCTGACCTGGACAGAAAGGAATGGGAAGGGGACCAATATCCTGGCAGGCAGGTTTGCTCGAGCTGTTGGGGAGGGTTTAAACTAGTTTAGCAGGGCGGGTGGGAATCAGAATGTGAGGGCAGAGATTAGGGGATAGAGGAACCAGATTGTTAAAATTAATGGGGGGGTGGGTAGTAAAAGTAGATGGTGATCAAAGGAGTGAATGTGGGGACATTCTCTCGTGTACATATTTCAATGCAAGGAGGATGAGCTTAGAGCATGGATTGACACATGGAAATATGATATTGTAGCTATCAGTGAAACGGTTGCAGGAGGGGCATGATTAGTAGTGAAATATTCCAGGATTCCGTTGATTTACGTGTGATAGAGCAGGGGGAGGAGTCGTGTTGCTTGTAGGAGAAAACATTACCGTAGGGCTAAGGCAGAATAAATCGGAGGCCTCATCCAGGGAGGTGAATTGGGTAGAAGTGATAAATGGGAAAGGCATGAAAACACTAATGGGGGTGTATTATAGACCCCTAATGGGCAGAAGGAATTAGAGGAGCAAATTTGTAAGGAGATAGCATGAATGTGTCATAAACATAAGGTGGTGATTATAGGAGATTTTAATTTTCCACACATTGACTGGGACACCCATCCTGTAATGGGTTGGAGTTTGTCAAATGTGTTCAGGAACGTTTTCTAAATCAATACATAGAAGAACCGACGAGAGAGGGGGCTGTATTGGATCTCGTATTATAGAATGAGATAGGTCAGGCGACAGAGGTTTGTGTTAGTGTAGTGAATGTCTGCCAAGCTGCCCGTCTCCCCTCTGGTGAGCCTTGCTGTACTAACATTGGCAGTACATTATCCCTACTGCTACTGCTATAGCCCGGGAACGTCTGACTACTTACTATGCAGCGCCACAGAATGTGGTATTTGCTCGACACCAGTTGCTGACTAGATGCCAGAAACCCGGGGAAAGTGATGCTGCCTATTCACTGGCTCTTGACTCACTGGCAAATGAATGTGATGTCAGGGCAGTCAATGTGCAACAACACCTCAATGCCTTGAAGCTGGAGGCTTTAGTCAACAGGATTGACTCCAGTTACATCTGACAGAGGCTGCTGGAGACGGAGCCCTTAATCTACAATCGGGCAGTCACTCTAGCCAAAACACTGAGAAGTGCCATGTGGTCCAGTGAAATGCTAGAAACCAAAAGGAAACATCCAGGAGTGCTGGAACCCCGAAGGAAAGAAAAAAGCGAACTCCTGAACAATGTTACTTCTGTGATAAGAGCTGGCACCCCAGACAGAAGTGCCTGGTTCAATTTGCTACCTGCAGCTATAGTGGGAAACTTGGCCACTTCGTGAAAGCATGTAAGGTGAAAAGTACTCCCACTGATAAGAAGAAGAAGAAGAAGAAGAAAAGCACCAAGTAAATGTGTCAAGTTACTTTAAATTTGCAGGGACATTGCCTGGCTGATGTGTGGCTCTTTATTATACCAGAGCTCTGCGCCCCGGTGGTACTGGGGTTAGATATTCAATCTCAGATGAACAGTGTAGTGTTAAATTTCGGTGGGCCACTACCCACACTTACCATCCCCTGTGCAAGTTACTGCAGTCTGCCCACATTAAAGATCAAAACTCCCTCCCTTTTCAGTGATTTATCCCCCAAGTGTCAGCCGATTGCTACTAAGAGCTGTTCTTACAGCAAAGAGGATCCTGAGTTTATCAAAGCTGAGACCCAGAGATTGCTTAAAGAGGGAGTAATTGAACCCAGTAAGAGTCCGTGGGGAGCCCAAGTGGTAGTTGTGAAAAATCACACTAAGAGACGACTGGCTATTGACTACAGCCAGATAATCAACCATTACACTAACATGGATGCCTACCCCCTGCCACGCATCAATGAAATGATTAATCAGATAGCGCAATACAAAGTGTACTCCACTATCAACCTCAAAGCAGCTTATCACCAAATCCCCATTAAAAAAAAGGAACAACCCTATACAGCCTTTGAGGCTGATGAGGGGGGTGGGGGGGTTATACCAGTTTAAAAAGGTACCTTTTGAAGTCACTAATGGTGTGTCCGTGTTTCAGAGGGAAATGGATATGATTGTTAGGACGTATGAGTTACAGGGTAAGTTTCCCTATCTGGATAATGTCACTATCTGTGGGAAAATACAGGCCGAGCACAACAACAACTTAAAGAAATTTTTAACAACAGCTGAAGAACTCAACCTTACATTTAACGAGGGCAAACGTGTGTTCAACGCGACAGAGCTACCCATTCTGGGCTAAATTGTCCGCAAGGATGAAATCCACCCCAACCCAGAAAGAATGGCCCCCCTTAAGAAGTTACCACCCCCAAACTCAACAAAAGGCCTTAAAAGGTGTAAGGGATTCTTTTCCTACTACTGCAAATGGGTTCAGGACTACACCATGAAGGCACGCCCTCTGTTTGACACTAAATCTTTTCCTCTCCAATGGCCTTGAAGGCTTTCAAGAGAATTAAAGCTGATATTGCCAAAGCTGCACTCTCGTCCATTGACGAGGATGTCCCATTCCAAGTGGAAACTGATGCCAAGGATTGTGCCTTGGCAGGAACCCTTAATCAAAAGGGCAGACCTGTGGCATTCTTCTCCCGAACGTCACGCGGACCTGAACTAAAACATCCTGCCATTAAAAAGGAAGCCCAGGCTATTATTGAAGCTGTTCGCTACTGGAGACACTAACTAGCCGGCAGAAAATTTACTCTTGTCACTGATCAGAAATCTGAAGCCTACGTTGAGTACTAAACACGAAAGTAAAATCAAGAACGATAAAATGGCACGCTGGCGAATAGTACTCTCAACTTATAATTATGAGATCCAGTCCAGACCGGGCAGGTTAAATGATCCCTCTCACGCATGGTCACGATCTGCTGCTGGTGCTCAGCTGGAGGGGCTAAAAGAGATCCATAGCAGACTGTGCCACCCAGGAGTCATGAGATTCTTCCACTACATAAGGGCTAACAACCTTCCTTACTCTCTGGAAGGAGTCAGGAAACTGACTAAAAGCTGTCCTGTTTGTGCAGAATGCAAACCGCAATACTTCAAAGCTCCAGAGGCCACTCTCATCAAGGCAACCCAACCTTTTGAGAGGATTAGCTTAGATTTTAAAGGGCCAGTAACTTCCAACAGCAAAAATGTATATTTCCTTACTGTAATTGAATATTCCAGGTTTCCCTTTGTAATATCCTGCCCTGACGTCTCGTCAGCGTCTGTTATGAAGTCCCTTGACAGAATTTTCAGCATTTTTGGTTTCCCCAATTACATTCATACCGATAGAGGCTCAGCATTCATGAGCACTGAACTGCGGCGAGCCCTGCTATGAAAGGGGATTGCCACCAGCCGTACCACGAGCTACAGGCCGCAGGACAATGGGCAGGTTGACAGGGCTAATGCTACAGTCTGGAAGACTTAATCTTGCTATAAAAGCACATGGCTACCCTGTTACCCGTTGGCAGGAGGTGCTGCCAACGGGTAGGTCTTTATTGGGTACTGCAAAAAATCAAACACCTCATGAACGTATGTTTGCCTTTCCTAGGAAATCAGGAACTATGATGGACTGGCCAGCCTGTTTATCTGAGCCTGGAACCGTGCTGCTGAAGAGCCACGCTCGGGCGCGTAAAACAGACCCCCTAGTCCAACCAGTTCAGCTACTGCATACTAACCCCCACTATGCTCATGTTAAATTCCCAGACGGGAGTACTGACACTGTACCCCTAAGAGATCTGGCCCCGCCTGGTTTGCCCCTTCCTTGCACCCCTCCTCAGAGTGAGCCTGAGAGGTTGGACTCACCCCCCACAGCCTGTGACCCCTAGTAAGCTTTCAGATGCCTGTGCTAAGGCTCCACTGCCTCACGCTGGTGATTCTGGAGCAGGTCCAGAAGCCAGTCATTACCACACTACAGACCCAGGACCTGTACCAGTTCCCAAGGTTGCAAAGGAGCCATCTGTTTTGAGACGAAGCACCAGAATTCGTAAACAACCTGATAGGCTGACATATTCATAAAACACCTCATTATACTTGGATTGCCTGCTAGATACTGGCGTATTTTGGCTGTTAAAGTATCTCAAGGCCAAACATGGTATCCATGTATCGCTTGCTTCAATCTTTTCTCGCAGCTGTCCTTTTGATTTTAACCTTTCTTTTGCCGGGGGGAGACTGTGGTGAATGTCTGCCAAGCTGCCTGTCTCCCCTCTGGCGAGCCTTGCTATACTAACATTGGCTGCACTAACATTGTGCATTGGATATAACTATTGTCTTTCATTAATGTACCATGAGTTTCTGATAATAAAGGCCAAGATTATTGTTCAGGACCAGGTGATTTATCCACCTTGATTTTCTTTAAAATAGCCAGTACTGCCTCCTCATTAATCTGTATATTTTCCATGACCCCACTACCAGATTTCCCCACTTCACCTGGTTCAATATTCCTTTCCTTAGTGAATACTGAAGAAAAAAGTCATTTAAAATTTCCCCTCTCCCTTTTGACTCCTCCACATTCCCGATGTTTCCCTTGGGGGGTGAATCGAGGACAAGGGGTCATAGTCTGAAAATTAGAGGTTATTCATATAAAACAGTGATTAGGAAGAACTTCTTTAGCCAGAGGGTCGTGGATCTGTGGAACTCACTGTAACATACAGCAGTGGAAGCCAGATCACTGGGAGTATTTAAACAAGAAATAGACAAGTATCTCATTAGTGAGGGCATCAAGAGATATGGGGAAAAGGCCGAAAATTTGAACGAGTGTAGAGTAACTAAGTGTAGATTTACGGAATGGACTTGATGGGCCTAGTGGCCTCCTTCTGTTCCTTTGTCTTGTGATCATGTGATGATACTAAGATTGGAGGTGTTGTGGACATTGAAAAAGGTTTCAAAGCTTGCAGTGGGATATAGGCCAGTTCGAAGAGTGGGCTGAAAGATGGCAGATGGAGTTTAACACTGATAAGGGTGAGGTGCTACATTTTGGTTGGACTAATCAAAATGGGACATACATGTTAAATGCGAGACAATTGAGGAGTGCAGTAGAACAAAGGGATTTAAGAATCCCTTTTAGGTACTTAATTCCCTGAAAGTGGAGTCCCACGTAGATAGGGTGGTGAAGAAAGCTTTTGGTATGTTGAATTGAATTGATGTTATGTTGAAGTTGTATAAGGCATTGGTGAGGCCAAATTTGGAATATTGTGTGCAGTTTTGGTCACCGAATTACAAGAAGGATATGAACAGAATAGAGAGAGTGCAGAGGAGGTTTATGAGAATGTTGCCTGGGTTTCAGGGCTTGAGTTTCAGGGAAAGGTTGGACAGGCTGGGACTTTATACCCTGGAGGGTAGAAGATTGAGGGTTGATTTGATAGAGGTATTTAAAATTATGAGGGGGACAGACAGAGTCAATGTGGACAGGCTTTGTCCATTGAAAGTTGGGGAGATTCAAATAAGAGGACATGGATTGAGATTGAAGGGGGGGAATTTCTTCCCTCAGAGGGTGGTGGAAGTGTGAATGAGCGTCTGGTCAAAGTGGTCGATAGGGGCTTGCATTTAATATTTAAGGAAAATTTGGATAGGTACATGGACGAGAGAGGTGTAGAGGGTTATGGGCTGGGTGCAGGGCAATAGGAGAATATGTTCAGCATGAACTAGAAGGGCCGAACGGGCCTGTTTCTGTGCTGTAATTGTTATATTGCTATATATTACAGCTTGGACTGCACCATTAACAGTGCCTAATAATGATGTAACCTATAGATAGTCTGTATTCTGAGACTTTATGACCTTTCCTGCTTCTCGTTCATTCAGCTTATTCCTTGAAGAAGGGTTCAGGCCTGAAATATCAGCCACATATCTTTGCTTTTTATGAGCGCTCAAAAGACAGGCTGAGTTCCTCCAGCATTTTGGTGTGTTTTTACTACAATTCTAATTTGACAGATGGCAGTGGGTGGTGTGCGGGTGTGAGTGTGTTTGTACGTGTGTGTAGTGGAGGGCAGGGGGTGGTATGTGGGTGTGAGTGTGTTTGTACGTGTGCGTAGTGGAGGGCAGTGGGTGGTGTGCGGGTGTGAGTGTGTTTGTACGTGTGCGTAGTGGAGGGCAGGGGGTGGTGTGCGGGTGTGAGTGTGTTTGTACGTGTGTGTAGTGGAGGGCAGGGGGTGGTATGTGGGTGTGAGTGTGTTTGTACGTGTGTGTAGTGGAGGGGAGGGGGTAATGAACATGAGTTGTCCGAACGATGGAGAATCTCCAATGTGATTTGGACATATTTAGTTTGTAAGCAGATGCAGTTTAACCAGGATACGCATGAAGTTATCTGTAATTCTCACAGATGATTGGCCAGTGCACAGGGAAGAGTGGTTGGCAGTTCATCTGGACTCTTGCAGCTGGGGATGTTTCTAACCAACACCTCTGGCATTTCAGGAGCTGGCAAAACAAACCACTGAATGGCAGGAGAAGGCCAACCTCCGCCTGGCGCTGGATGCCATGAAGGTGAGATTGGATCCCAACAGCAACAACAAGCACAGAGTCTCCACGAGAGCAGAACATGTACCTATCCCCAGAAGTGAGGGCAATTCTGGGCCCTGGCATTAGGCCATGGAGTGAAGGTTTACTGGAGTGGACCCATGGATGAGGGACAATCAACATGGACTTGAACAGGCAGTAACACACTGTAGGCATGAGCTACAGGCAGTAACACACTGTCGGCATGGGCTACAGGCAATAAAAAACTAGACATGGGCTACAGGCAGTAACACATTGTCGGCATGGGCTACAGGCAGTAAAACCCAACATGGGATACAGACACGCTGTTGGCATGCACTACAGGAAGTAACACACTGTAAGCATGGCCTACAGGCAGTAACATGCTGTCGGCATGGGCTACAGGCAGTAACACGCTCTGTTGGCATGGGCTACAGGCAGTAAACACTAGATGTGCTACAGGCAGTAACACATTCTTTCAGCATGGGCTATAGGCAGTAACACTGGGCTACAGGCAGTAAACACTAGGCATGGGCTACAGGCAATACCATGCTATCGGCATGGGTTACAGGCAGTAACACTGTCAGCACGGGCTACAGGCAGTAACACACTGTAGGCATGGACTACCAGCAGTAGCACACTGTTGGCATGAGCTACAGGCAGTAATACACTGTCGGCATGGGTTACAGGCAGTAACACACTCTCGGCATGGGCTACAGGCAGTAAAACACTGTTGGCATGGGCTACAGGCAGTAAAATGCTGTAGTATGGGCTACAGGCAGTAACTCACTGTAGGCATGGACTACTGGCAGTAACACACACTAGGCATGGGCTACAGGCAGTAATGCACTCTGTCGGCCTGGGATACAGGCAGTAACACTACACATTGTGGACACATATGGGCGATGTGCATGGACACTGACTGTGGGTTACATGTGGTAATGCCTTACAGACATGAGCTACAGATGGGAATTTAAGAATGTGTAATGTGCTCTCATGCTTTATTCGACCAAAATTTCCCACCCACACTAATCATACCTTCTAACCCCATCTTGTCATAGTATCCATACAGTTGCAGTAGTCCCCATCTCAACCACCTCCTCCAGGATCCCGTTCCACACACCCACCAACCACCCTTTGTGTAAAAACATTACCCCTTACCTTCCTGTTAAATCTCTCTCTTCCCCCACCTTAAACCTATGTCCTCTGGTTACCGATTCCCCTACTTTGCATTCACCTGATCTGATTTTGTGCACCTCTGTGAGATCACCCCTCATCTCCTTGCGCTCCAGGGAGTAAATCCCCAACTGGCTCCACCTCTCCCTGTAACTCAGGCCCCCGAGTCCTGGCAACATCCTGGTAAATCTCTGCATTCTCTCCCGCTTCCCACAGCTGCCTTTGTCACTCCAATGCATGTTCTACTCTTTGCCTTCAGGACTTGGCTCAATATGTGAATGAGGTGAAGCGTGACAGTGAGACCCTTCGAGAGATTGCTCAGTTCCAGAACTGCATCGACAACATGGTGAGTGAGTAACCCCTGGCCATCTTCAGATCAGTGATATAATAGAGTGAAGAAGACTACCACATGATCCAACTCTGCTGAGAATGCAAACCAAGGAATGGCAGATAGAACTTAACAGTTAAACCAGCAAAGGAATCACAGAGTGAAATGGTCGGGTCCTGGGGAATGTCATAGAATGAAGAAATTTGGAGGAACAGTTACGTTGTTCCCTGAAAATGGTGACACACGGTGGAGAAGAGGATGTTTTGCATACTTACCTTCAACACTTTGGGCATTGAATTCCAGAGCAGAAACACTTTATTACAAATGAAGAGACTTGGAGTGAATGTTGTGTACAAATTTGGTTCACTCAATGTAGGAAGTGGAATAACTAGTTAAGAGGGGAAGGCACTCCTCCTCCCCAACCTCCCACTACTCCACCCCCATCTCCCCCTCTCTGCCCCCTCTCCTCCCCTAACCTCAACCACCAATTCTCTTTCTCCCCCCCCCTCCCTCGGGCTACCCCTCCTACCCTTCTCTCCCTCTCTCTCTCCCCATACTCCCCCCACATACCTCCCTTCCCCCTCCCCCCAACATCCCCATCCCTTCTCTCCCAACCCTTTCAACCTCCCCCACTTCCCTTCACCATCCTTGGACCTCTCCAACCTTCCCCCCAACACCCTCCACCACACCAACTCCCCTCTGACCCTTGCCTGGTTTTTACCATCCCCTCTTGGAGGTGGAGCACTCTATCCTCAGCAGAGGCCTCACCTTTGTCCATCTGTCCACACCTCAACAAGTTCTTCGGTCGTATCTGCCTCCAGGCCCACTACTTTTGACCGCAGTTCTCCAACATTCCCCCCCCCCCCGACCCTTTCTCCTGCTTCAAGACCTCTTCCTCCTCCTGGACATCTCCTCCTGGCTAGCTGCCCACTCTGGACCTTCTCCAACTGCCATTGGGACATCAACCGTCTCAACTTCACCACCCCTCTCCTACTCCAACCTCACCTCAGAACAATCCGCCCTCCACTCTCTCCGCCATAACCCTAACCCACCCTTGTCTGAGGGTTTGATAAAGGGTGGTGTTGTTGTCGTCTGACCTCTACCTGGTTGAGGCCATTCGACAGTTCTCAAACACCTCCTCCTATCAACCCCACCATCACCCATCAAGCCACCGTTTCCAACACCATCCCTCACCTCATCAACTCTGGGCACCTCCCTGCACGACCACCAACCTCATTGTCTCCCATCCTCGCACCGCCTGTTTTTACCTTCTTCCCAGGATACATTAACCTAAGCATCCGGGCAGATCTGCTTGCTCTTGCCCCACGAAACTAATTTCATCCTTCCTTGACTCCATCCTTTCTCCTCAAGTTCAATCCCTCCCCACCTACATCCGTGACACCTCACACACCCTCCACCTCCTCCAAGACTTCAGATTCCATGAACCCGACCACCTCATCTTCACGATGGATGTCCAATCCCTTTACACTTCCATTCCCCACACAGAAGGCCTTAAAGCATTTCGCTTTTTGCTGGACCTCAGATCTGAGCAGTCACCTTCCACCCCCACCCTTTTTTGCCTGGCAGAACTTGCCCTCACCCTTAACAAATTTTCCTTTAACTCATCTCACTACCTCCAGATTAGAGGAGTATTGTTACAAGATCAAACCAGCAACCACAAAGAAGGCATATCACACAGGGGTAAAGATGAGCAATTACTTTATTAACAAAAAATTCACCTTCAAACTTTAATTCAAAATCCCCCCCCTTTTATAACAATGCCCGCTGGTTAATATACAAATCTCTATCACAGTGTAAAACTAATAAATTCCCCGGCCTAAATATAACATATGTAATCAAAGTCTAAGTTTTATTTCCAATCAGCCCACACAAAACAAACACAAAACACACAAGACTCACAAAACTTAGATCTCAACCGAAGCAAAGATCATAAACAAAATTCAGTTTGTTTGGTAAACTGAAGCCAAAAGATCTTTGAGAGAGAGAAAGAGCACAAAATTCGAAGTTGTCTTGTGTTGCTTGCAGAGAGAGGAACCATTGGCCTGGTCCGGATAACTTCTGGCTGCCTTCGGAATGTTCATCCCTTTTAAAATGCCCAACATTCTAAACTGTCCTCCAGACCATGACTCATGCTCTGGGCCTCCTTCCACTCCACAGCACCCCCAGTGGTGGTTTCATCCAAATCCAGAAATTTCTAGATCTTTTTCTGCACATGCTCAGTCTGACTCCCACTCTCTCAGCAGACAACCTTGACCTTGGCTCTCTAAAGCAAACTATCACTTTTTAACATAAAACCACACAATACATAGGCCAATACATAACACAGAACTCTGTAACAGTAGCCATGGGCATCAACTATGCCCATGCTATGCCTGCCTGTTTTTGGGTGTTGTGGAGCAAAACATGCTCCAAGCCTACACAGGCAAGACTCCCCCCCCCCCCTAAACTCTTCCTCCGGTACATTGATGACTACATAGGGGTGGCCTCATGCACCTGCGATGAGCTCATCAATTTCGTGGCCAACTTCCACCTTGACCTCAAACTCACTTGGTCCATTTCCGATGACACTCTCCCATTTCTGGATCTCTCTGTCCCCATCTCAGGATACAGACTCTCCACTGACATTTATTATAAACCCTCTAACTCCCACAACTACCTGGTCGACTTGTCCTCACACCCTGTCTGGAAGGACTCCATCCCCTTCTCTCAATTTCTCTATCTCCACCTCATCTGCTCCCAAGATGAGGTCTTCCAGTCCAGAGCCTCTGAAATGTCTGCCTTCTTCCACAAACATGGCTTCCCCTCCACCACTATTAACTCGGCCCTTATCCTCATCTCCTTCATTCCTCGCTCATCTGCCCTAGATCCCTGCCTCAAGAAACAATAAACTCAGAATCCCCCTCGTCCTCACCTACCACCCCACCAGCCTCCACATCCAATACATTATCCACTTACTACAGGACCCCACTCACATTTTTCCTCCTCCTCCTCCCCTCTTGGCGTGACTCCCTTCTGCACTCTTCCCTCTCCACCCATCACACCCCCGGCACCTGGTCATAGGAGGTGTAATACCTGCACCCACACCTCCTCCCTCACCATGGTCTGAGGTCCCAAACAGACCTTACAGATGAAGCCACCCTTCACCTGTACCTCCACAGGTACTGCATCCAGTTCTGTGGCCTTCTCTACATCGGAGAGACCCATCGCAGATTAGGAGACCACTTCGCCCAGCACCTCCTCTCCGTCCACAACAAAAGCGACCTCCCCATAGTCAATCATTTCAATCCTGAGTCACCCTCTCAAGCTCACGTGTCTGTCCATGGCCTTTCCCACTACTCCACCCTGACCTCCTGCAGATTGGAGGAACAACACCTCATTTATCATCTCGGCCCCCTCCAACACCAGGGCACGAACATTGAGTTCACTCCATTCCACTAATCAGCTTGTCTTTCCCACCCCCCCCCCCCCCAACTTTAACTGGTCATTCCACTTCCTACTTCCTTTCTCTCTCCACCTATCTTAGACTCCTTAATCCCCTCCCCTAACCTATCATCTCCCACCCTCACCACCCCCTCCCCCCTTTTGTTTTGACATCTCCCATGTTCCCCCACATCTTGATGATAGGCTCCAGCCTGAAACTTTGATTCTGTATCTTCACCTTTGCTACATAAAGGCCCTGTTTGACCTGCTGAGTTTCTCCAGCACTTGTGTGTTTTTTCACTTCACCCGGTGTCCACAGAATCCTGTGTTTTACAACATGATCTACCGGGATCGTTGATCGAAGTGGGGGGGGGGGGCGCCACAAAATCATTGAGGACCCTTCCACCCCACATACGGTATCTTTCAGCTGCTCCTATCGGGGAAGAGATACAAGAGGATCAGAGCCAGCTCCATCAGGCTGAGGAACAGCTTCTTCCCACAGGCAGTGAGAATGGTGAACGACCAAAGGAACGGCTCATCCAAGACTCTCATGTATCTGAAACAATTATGTATTTGTATAGGTGAAATACTTCTCCCACATGTCTATTTTTTGGCTGTTTGTGTGTGTTGTGTGTTTGCGTGTTTTTCACCGAGGACTGGAGAACACTATTTTATCGGGTTGGACTCGAACAACCAGATGACAATAAACTTGACTTGAAATGGTCAGCTTGAATAACGAGGAAAGAGCGGAGAGGCTGCCACTTTTCTCCTTGCAGTGTAGGGGTTGAAGAGGGGACATTATAGAGGTTTATAAATTCATGAGGGGAATAGATACTGTAAATAGTCATAACATTTTTACCAGTACAGGGGAATCTTTTCCTAGAGGAGGAGGTTTAAGGTGAGAGGGGAAAGATTTCATAAAAGACCCAAGAGTCCCCTTCCACACCCAGGGTGATGGTGATGGGTACACGGACAAGCTGCCAGAGCAAGGGTTGGACGCAGGGACAGTCGTAACATTTAAAATACATTTAGACAGATACATGGGCAGGAAATGTTGAAAAGGACATAAGCATATTGGACAGCGTGGTCTATTTTCTGTGCCCTAAAACTGTGACACCCCACCACATATTCTTCCATTGTGCAGCTGAGTGATGGTGTCTATCTTGCAGAACCAGCCATTGGCTATCTATGGACGACCAAAGGTGGATGGGGAGCTACGGGTCCTCACCCTGGACAAGCGAAGTCGGCAGGACCGGTAAGAACTTTCAGATATTTAAAGAGTAAAATAGAGGCAAGAGTGCGTGTCGGACCTCAGGGAAGGGATATGGGGAAACAGATGAACTGAATGGGTATTTTGCGAGTTTCTTCACTGTGGAAGACACCAGTGATGTCAGAAATTTGAGGCAAGGGGTAAGAGTGAGTGTTGTTGCTATTTCTGTGAAGAAAGTGCTTGTGAAGCTAGCAGGGCTGAAAGTGGGTAAGTCTTCTGAACCGGATGGTGGACGACACCCCAGGGTCTGAAAGGGGAAGATGAAGAGATTGTGAATGCATTAGTTGTGATCTTTCAAGAATCACTAGAGTTGGATATGGTCCCAGGACATGAAGATTTTAAGTGCCACTCCACTCTTTAAGAAGGGAGAGGCGTATAAGACATAAAATTAGAAAGTGGTTGCCTTAATTTCTGTGGTAGGCAAGATTCTGGACTTTATTATTAAGGTTGATGTTTCGGGATACCTGAAAGCACAAGGAAAAATGGTTTCCTTCAAGGAGGTATTGCCTGAAAAATCTGTTTGAATGCCGTGGATGTTGTTTACCTGGATTTTCTGAAGGCTTTTGACAAGGTGCCGCACATGAGGCTGATAAACAAGATGGGAGCCCATGGAATAACAGGAAATGTGCTTATGCTCATGGCCAACTGGGAGAAAGCAAACAGTAGGAATAAAGGGGTCTATTCTAGCTGGCTGCCGGTGACTGTTGGTGGACAGTATGGAGCTTGATTTTCACCTTGTATGCAAATAGAACCATGGAACCATAGAACTCTACCACACTGACACACATCCTTTGGCCCATCTAGTCTGTGTTTAACTGTTATTGACCTGCACCTGGATTAGAACCCTCCATGATCCCTCCCATCCAATTTTTTCTTAAATGTCAAATTCATACCTGTACCTACCACCTCCAATAGCAACTCATTCCACCACCACCACCCTCTGAGTGAAGTTTCCCCTCATCTTCCCCATAAACACTTCACCTTTAACCCATGTCCTCTAGTACAGGTCTCACCCAATCGAAATGAACAAAGCCTGCTTGCATTTCCCCTAGCCATGCCCATAATTTTGTAAAACTCCCATCGTCTCCCTCAATTTCTGATGTTCTCAGGAATAAAGTTCCAACCTATTTAACTTTTCTCCTCAACTCAGTTCCCCAAGTCCCAGTAATTTGCCATGTAAATTATCTCTGGACTCTTTCCTGTAGTTAGATGACCAAAACTGTGCACAATACTCCAAATTTGGCCACACTAATGTCTTATAAAACTTCACCATCACATCCTAACTCCTGTTGAATATTTTGATTAAATTTCAACAATGTCGTGTACAAAATGAAGATTCTTTGATCACATTAAGAATTGTGTCCCAATCCTCGTCCGAGAATGTTCCATTCAAATCACACTCCCAATCGTTCTTAGTCCTGGCCATTGAGGCCATTCTTAAATCCATTAAATTATTATAAATATTTGATATTAATCCTCCATGGGAAAATTGCAAATTAAAAAATACATCAAGTGTATTCACCAGAAATTCAAGGAAAATCAGAAAGTTTGGACTGAATAAAATGCCCAATTTGTAAACATCTTAAGAAAAAGTGAGACCAGTTTCTAATTTTCAGATGCTTCACTATTTCATCCAGAACTTCAAGCATTTTCCTGAACACTGGCCTATTATCTTTGACCTTCATTGTTTTTGTAAACATTGGCGTTATAATTTATTTTCCTCACTTCTAATCCGTTTCCAGCACTGGTTGCCTTTTGTCAACCATCACAACGGGATATAGATGTAGAGTTGGACGGAGAACTGGGAGATGGAGTTCAATCCGAACAAGTATGAAGTGATTTAGAATTTAGAACAGAGACGAGCAGTTTCTTCAGCCAGTGATGTATTGCCACTGGCAGCTCTGGATGCCCGGTCTTTGGGTGTGTTCAGAGGCTGAGAGGTTCTTCATCAGTAAAGTTCTGGGAAGAAGGCAGGGGAATGGGGTTGAAAAAAATTATCAGCCACAATTTGAATGGCAGAGCAGACTTGATGGACCAATTGGCCTAATTCTACTCTAACTTCTGATGGAGTTATGGTTTTCTGGAAAGGTCTTCCTATCGGATGTGCCTCTAATCTCAATAAAACAATGTGGCTTGGTAATTAGACCCTGAGTATAAAAGCACTAGTAAGAGTGTGTGGGTATGTGTGCGAGTGTGGATGTGGGCGTGTGAGTGTGGGTGTGTGTGTGGGAGTGTGGGGGGTGTGTGGGTGGGGGTGTGTGTGTGCGAGAATGGATGTTGGTGTGTGCGTGTGTGTGTGGGGGGGGGGTGAGGGAAGGTGTGGCCGCATGTTGTGCATTGGTGCAGGCCTTCTGGGACATTAATATCTGTCCAAGTCACTTGCAACCCTACAAATTGAGTGGACAGGCAACCGTACACCACATCCTGAGAGCGTAAAGCTTTCTGGAGACCCTGCACAACCTCACCCCTCCTGGGCCGGGGTTCAGTGGGCACAGAGCCTGAGAGGAGGTTCTGAGTGGGATGGAATAGGTCAGTGGTCTTGTGTAGAGCTATTGATTCCCATCACTGAGACACTGACCTGCTGCCACGTGTTCTCTCCTGGCCCAGCTACATCTTCCTGTTCGACAGAGCAGTCATTGTGTGTAAGAGGCGTGGAGACAACTATGAAATGAAGGAAATCATCGACCTGAACAGCTACAAGATCACAAACAACCCGACGACTGACAAGGAGAACAAAAAGGTGTGTGTTGGTCTCTGCATTCAAATCCCCTTCCCCAAAATAGCCTTGTAGAGGTTCTTCTCTGACCCCCACCCCTGCACACCCATGGAAAGGGTGTGGAGAAGCTTTGCAAGATGTTTCTGGGACTGGGGCAGCGGGTTGAATTATAAAGAGAGGCTGGATCGGTGGACACACTGGGACTTCTCCCCTCCCCCCCCCCCCACCCGGAGTATAGGAGGCTGAAAGGGAACCTATTGAGGATTTTGTAATTTTTTTTTAAACTTTATTTAAAATTTTATGACATGAATAAAATAAAAATTACATTTAAAGAAATAATAAAAAATAAGATAATAAAAATTAGAGTACTATATCATTAAACTACACAAATTAACCCCCCCAATAATTATAACACAACATTAATCATCTAATTTAAAATTAGTCCAACCCTCCCCCCAAAATAAAGAGTGAAGAATTAATTAACAATATTGTAAATAAAATAGAAAAAACCCCACTTACAAAAAAAGGATAAAACTTAACAACAAAAAAATTACTAACAAAAAAAAATCAATACTAAAATAATACCCTTAAACATATATTTAAATCAAACATAATACATGTATTTAACAAATGAAATCCACTTTAAAACTAAGTTCAAATATTAAAGTCATATATCAACCATATATCTGTTATACAAAAAATCATAATTAATAATACATAAATACAGAATTTCCATTAATACCAAGTTTCCTTTATAATTCATCGAGAGAACAAAAACATCCCTTAGAAAAACAATCAGATAAACTTTTTATTCCCTTCCCCTCCCCTTATATAAAAAAAGAAAAAAAAAGGAAAAAAGTTCAAACTCTTATAAAATTCTCCATATTCTTCATTTATAACATCTTCAAAATTCTCTATCGAAATTAACTTAATTTTATTAAACTCTTCTCCCTCAATGTATTTGTACTTAATTTTCTTATTTTTCTTCTTATCACCTTTCCCCTCAATCTTCCTCTTCATCTAATTCAACATCCTCAATTTTTGACTTATTATCGTCTGTGACATCATCCTCTTAAAAAAGAAAGAAAAAAGAGAAAAAAAAAACCCTCAAAAAAAAGAGAAAAAAACCTCCTAATTCCCTCTCAATTACAATCAGAAAATAAAAAGAGTTAAAAAAAAATATTTATTTAAAAAAAATAATTAAAAAAAACCTTCACTTCTTAACCCAAAAATTAAAAAGAAAAAAAAACAGGTCGGAGGTCACGACTACCTCCTCCTGTTTAAACCGCCCAAAGCGGTAACTCCCCCAAAATATTGGGTGTGAGATAACTCCCAGGTAGCTGATGACTTCTGGAAACTAGTGCCCACCCAGTTCCCTCTCCCAACTCCCATTTCATTAAACTATCATCATTATTTAAACTATTTAAACTCTTCTCAAAAAAAAAGATAAAAGATTTATTTTTTTAAATCAACGTTACCACTTCGGTGACCATTGCTTCCATTTCTTTTAAAAATCTGGATCCCACCTTACATCTCTACTCTCTTTGGAGACCTTAAAGGACTACATCGTTCCTGAAACTGCATGATTGATAGAGACTGAGCAAAGTCCATAACCTCTTTAGGATTGTCAAAGAACTTTGGCTAATTTCCATCCTAAAAAATCTTCAGTACCGCAGAATACCTGAATGTTCCCTTATGTCTTTTTTTCCACAACCGTTCTTTCACAGAATTAAATTCGCGTTGTTGAAACATAATTTCTTGACTCAAATCTTGATAGAAGAAAACAGGATTATTCTGAACCATCAAAGGAGATCTATTTTGCTGGGCATTTCTAATAGCCGTACGTAAAATTGTCTCTCTGTCACAATAGTTTAAACAACGGATCAAAACAGATCTTGGATTCTGTCCTGAAAAAGATTTTCTTCTTAAAACTCTATAAGCACGTTCCAGTATTAAACCTTCAGGGAATTTATCCTGTCCTAACACTCGTGGAATCCATTCAGTAAAAAATTTTCTTGGATCTGGTCCTTCTATACCTTCTGGCAAACCAACAATTTTCACGTTGTTCCGTCTAGATTGATTCTCCAAATAATCAACCTTTTTTTCTAAATTTTTATTTTGGATCTGCAGTGTTTCAATTATTCTATTTTCATCTTGCAGTTGATCCTGTGCATCGACTAAACCTTGATCACACATTTCAAATCTTTCAATAGTTTCAAGCTTAAAAGCTCCATTAATGACTTCCGCCATCGCATTAATCTTGGAAATAAACAGGTTCACAAAATTAGCTAAGAGACTCGATACAGAATATATATTATCTTCAAGATCCTTAACAGACATTTCAACAGAAGTAGATTCAGGCATAATGGGGTCTTGCTGTTCCTTAGAGACCACAGGATCTTCTGTCCCTTCCCTTAATTTAGTATCTTTTCTAGCAGTTTGACTTTGTATAAAAATCCCTCTCAAAGTCCCCCCAGCAATGCCAGGAGACTGAAGATCAGGGTTATCTTTAAGCCAAATCTCTTTAATCATCTTCACTGAATCGATGTCTGGAAAAACCGTTGTAATTGAAGATGCATTTTGCAGCGCCACCACTGTAGCAGTCGAATGACAGCTCTTTAACTCTCCAGCTGGTGGCGCCCCAGCTGATTCAACTGTCAAAGCCTCAGCAACAGCACCCACAGTGGCCGCCGTGCGAAACACTGGCACCCGTCCAGCCCCTTGTTCTGAAAGCTGTTGAGTGCGACCTGCAGAGAGCCTCACCGACTTAAAACGAAGCTTCAATGCCGAACTCTGCACGTCCTCCTCTGGATCCATTCTACGCTGAGTCCTGGCTTCTTGTAAACAAGTAGGCTCAGACAATTTCGGAAAATGTAGTTTTTTAACAGTCTGTTGATATTTTCTTTTACCTCTTTTTTTGCATATAAACCATTAGGCACTAATCCAACACCTCTTATTATTTATAAACTTTTAAAAGAACTTTAACAGGCACTTAAAGACAAAACAATAAATCAGAGTCAGGAGAGATCTGGAAGGCACATCTGTTCCCTACGCCATCTTGTCACCCACCCAGGATTTTGTAATCCTGACGTGCATGGATAATTTAAACAACTCCATGTGGTCTATTTCCCAGGTCGGGGAGACAGATTAAAGTGAGGGGGCAGGAAGATTTAAAGGGACCTGAAGCAGCCTATCTTCACCCAGAGGGTGGTGGGTCCATGGAACGAGTTGCCAGAGGAAGTGGTGGAGGCTGAACAATTATAATATTTAACATAACATAACATAACAATTACAGCACGGAAACAGGCCATTAGGCCCTTCTAGTCCGCACCGAACCAAACACCCCTTTCTAGTCCCACCTCCCTGCACAATGCCCATAACCCTCCATCTTCTTCTCATCCATATACCTGTCCAACCTTTTCTTAAATAATACAATTGACTCCGCCGCCACTATTTCTCCCGGAAGATCATTCCACACGGCTACCACTCTCTGAGTAAAGAAGTTCCCCCTCATGTTACCTCTAAACCTCTGCCCCTTAATTCTTAACTCATGTCCTCTTGTTTTAATCTTTCCTCCTCTTAACAGAAATAGTCTATCCACATCCACTCTGTCTATCCCTTTCATAATCTTAAATACTTCTATCAAATCCCCTCTCAACCTTCTACGCTCCAAAGAATAAAGACCTAATCTGTCCAATCTCTCCCTATACTCTAGATGCTTAAACCCAGGTAACCTTCTGGTAAACCTTCTCTGCACTCTCTCCACTCTGTTTATATCCTTCCTATAATTAGGCGACCAGAACTGCACACAGAACTCCAAATGAGGCCGCACCAACGTCTTATACAATCTCAACATCACCTCCCAACTCCTATATTCCATGCAATGATTGATAAAGGCCAGCATACTAAAAGCCTTCTTCACCACCCTATTCACATGAGTTTCTACCTTCAGGGAACGATGTACCGTTACTCCTAAATCTTTCTGTTCTTCTGTATTCCTCAATGCTCTCCCATTTACCACGTATGTCCTATTCTGATTCTTCTTACCAAAGAACATTTAGACAAGTGCAGGCTTTGGTAATGTTTGGACGGATGTGGCCCGAACCCAGGCAGATAAGGCAGTTTGGGTGGAAATCTCGGTCGGCGGGGATGTTGGGCCAAAGGGATGATGTGGTCATTTTGGATGAATCTGACCTTTCATTCTCATCCCTTACCCCATCCTTCCCACCCAGCACCCATCTCACAGGATGTCCCACCCAGCACCCCACATATCCCACCCAGCACCCATCTCACAGGATGTCCCACCCACCTCACAGAATGTCCCATCCAGCACATGCACATCCCACCCCGCACACAGCACAGGTAGACAGTGGTGAAGAACCCATTGCTCATCATTGCCTTCATCAGCCTCGGAAGTGAATAGAGGTGTTGGGGGATCATGTTATTGTTGTAGAAAAATCCAATTAGGCTATATTTGGAATATTGTGCAAGTTCTGAATGTAATTAAGCTTGAGAGAATACAGAAAAGATTCACAAGGACGTTGAGCAACAGACAATGCTGGAGAACCTCAGCATGTTGAGAGAAGTTATCTGCATTTTGGGTGAGAATCTAATCTAATGAGGACAGGTTGGGAGGAATTGGACAGGGGCCAGTGGGGCATTGGAGAACCAGGGAGGGTAAAGTTGATTGATAGGCAATTGATTGGCAGGTCCCTGACAAATGGAGAGGTGGAAATCAAACAGTAGAAGAGGATGATAGGTGACAGCGCTGGAATCAGATACAAGGCAAAGAACGTTCACGTGCGTCTCCTCCAACCTAGAAGACAGCAAATGTCACGCCACTGTTTCCAAAAACAATGGAGGCAAAAGGCAGATAACTCTTGCCAAATTAGTCAAGAAAATACCTTTGTTTGCTATCATGAAGGAAGAAATAGTGAGACTTCTGGTTCGAAATGGTTCCAACAAGCAGCCATAGCCTGAGCTCAGGTGGGGCAGTTTAACGAATTTACTGGAGTCTTTCAGGATAAAACAAGTGCAGTTGTAGCAGGGAACATATGGATGTTGTACAGTTGGATTTCCAGAGGCATTTGATAAGCTGATAATCTATAAGGATGCGCGGAGTTGGAGGGATAATTATTAGCATGGATGGAGGACTGGTTCACCGTCAGAAGTCGGTATATCTCTGGTTGGCAATCACTCTTGGGTGGATTGTAGGGGTCAGGTTGCAGGTGCAACTGTTGACAATATGCAGAAATGATTTGGAGGAGAGGACCGAGTAGAACAGATCACTGAAGTGGAAAATCTAATTGTAGAGAGGACAGAGATGGGAGATTATGTTGAAGATGTGTAAGACATTGGAGTATCGCGTGCAGTTTTGGTCACCCTGTATGAAAGATAGCAATAAGAATAAATAAGTTTAGAGAAAATTACAAGGATGTTGCAGGAACTTGAAGAGTTGCATTTGAATAAATTAGGAATATATTTCCTTCAATGTCAGAAAATGATGGGAGATTTGAGAGAGGTATACATAATTATTAGGGGTATAAATTGGGTTAATTTTAATTTAAAATTTAGACATACAGCACGGTAACAGGCCATTTTGGCCCATGAGTGCATGCCACCCAATTACACCTAATTAACCTACACCCCTGGGATGTTTGACAGTATGGGATTTGAACCTGTAAAGCTGTTGCGCTAACTGCTATGCCAACCTTGCTGCCCTTCAGTTCTCCAAAGACCCTCCTTTCTATCCGCCTTATAATTCTTGTAACCCCTTCCTGACTATGCTTCCTCAACCTTGTGAAGGCCCCAGCTTTCTCCTGACCAAGTGTTGCATCTCTCTTGTCACCCATGGCACTTTTACCCCACCATCCTTTCCCTGTGAGATAACCAACTCAGAGCCACATTTTCAGGATTCCCTAACCCTGAACATCCTACATGTTGCTGTTGTGTATTTCCATCCAAGAACATCTGTTCCCATTTTAAACACCCATTTTCCTGCTGAATCTCCTCAAAATTATCCACAAGATCATAAATACAAGAAATAGGAGCAGGAGTTGGCTACTTGGTCCCTCGAGTCCACTTCGCCATTCCACCATCAGTAGATCCATTCTCCCACTCAGTCCCACGTCCTGGCCTTCTCCCAACAGCCTTTGATACCGTGTCTATTCGGATACTTATCAATCTCTGCCTTAAATACACTCAAGTCAAGTTTATTACCATCTGATTGTACAAGTACAACCCGATGAAACAGTGTTCCCCGGTCCTCAGTGCAAACACATGCAGGCACACAACCAGAAATAACACACATACAGACAAACAGAACATATGCAGGACTAGTATTTCATCTAATACAGATAAACAAATATTATTTCATGAATATGAGAGTCTCAGATGCTTAGCGTGAGCAGTTCCTTTGGCCGTTCAGTTTCTTGCTGCCAAACAGCCACCCCACTGCCCGAGGTAGCAAATTATAGACGTTCACCACTCTCTGGCTAATTAAATTCCTCTGCATCTGTTTTAAATGGATGTTCTTCAATCCTGAAGTTGTGCCCTCTTGTCTTTGACCCCGCCCCCCCAACATGGGAAACGACTTTACCACATCTATTCTGTCTAGACCCTTCAATATTCAAAATGCTTCTATGAGATTCCCCCCTCATTCTTCTGAACTCTGAGGAGTCCAGTCCAAGAGCCATCAAACGTTCCTCATATGTTAATCCTTTCATTCCTGGAATCATTCTTGTGAATCTTCTCTGAACCCTCTCTAATGCCAACATATCCTTTCTTAAATAAGGAGCCCAAAACTGTCCCTGTTCACCAAGTGAGATCCCACTGGTGCCTTATAAAGCCCCAACAACCCATCCCTGCTCTTGTACCCTATCCCTCTGGATATGACGCCAACATTGCCTTCTTTACCACCGACCCAACCTGGATGTTCATCTTTCATATTTCAGATTTATTGTCAGAGTACATACATGATATCACATACAACTCTGAGATTCCTTTCTTTCACAAGGACTCCCAATTCCTTTTTCACCTCTGAAGTTTGAATTTTCTCCCCATCCAATAATATTCTGGCTTTTATTCCTTCTACCAAAGTGCATGGTCATATAATCTCCAACATTATATTTATATTTAACCTCTCCTCAGTTGCTACAGCATAAACGGTGTCCTTTTTGGACACACCTAAAATTCTGCCCCATCTCACCCTTTTGCACTGAGAAGGTGCCAATGATTATTAGTAAAGTTGAAACCATCCATGACAGCAACACGGATTCTTTTGTACCTTTACAAAATCTGTCTACTTTTCTGCTGCTTGGTGGCCCAGAGCTACAGTAGTGTCATTGCTCTTTGCCTGTTTCAGAATTTCAGTCCACACTGATTCAGTAGTCAATCCCTCTGTGACTGACTCCCTTTCTCCAGCTGTAATACTACCTCTGATTAACAATGCCACTCTCCCCCTCCCACTCCCTTTTGAACCTTGTGATGTCCAGGTCTCAGTAATGGCCACATCACTGCAATTCCACTGATCCATGCTCAAATGCATCAACTTTATTCTTCACACTTCACGCATTAAACACATTTCAACTCATCCAATTGGCTGCTTTTATGCTCCATCCATTGTCTGTCTTACAACTCTTCAGCTCAGCACAGAATCTTCAGCCCATGATGTTGTGTTACATGATCTCAACCTACTCATCAAACTTCACCTCACACCCATAACCCACTATTTTTCTCCCATCCATGAGCATGTCCAAGAGTCTAACTCACGTGAATAGGGTGGTGAAGAAGGCTTTTAGTATGCTGGCCTTTATCAATCATTGCATGGAATATAGGAGTTGGGAGGTGATGTTGAGATTGTATAAGACGTTGGTGCGGCCTCATTTGGAGTTCTGTGTGCAGTTCTGGTCGCCTAATTATAGGAAGGATATAAACAGAGTGGAGAGAGTGCAGAGAAGGTTTACCAGAATGTTACCTGGGTTTAAGCATCTAGAGTATAGGGAGAGATTGGACAGATTAGGTCTTTGTTCCTTGGAGCGTAGAAGATTGAGAGGGGATTTGATAGAGGTATTTAAGATTATGAAAGGGATAGACAGAGTGGATGTGGATAGACTATTTCCGTTAAGAGGAGGAAAGATTAAAACAAGAGGACATGAGTTAAGAATTAAGGGGCAGAGGTTTAGAGGTAACATGAGGGGGAACTTTTTTACTCAGAGTGTGGTAGCCGTGTGGAATGATCTTCCGGGAGAAATAGTGGCGGCGGAGTCAATTGTATTATTTAAGAAAAGGTTGGACAGGTATATGGATGAGAAGAAGATGGAGGGTTATGGGCATTGTGCAGGGAGGTGGGACTAGAGAGGGGTGTTTGGTTCGGTGCAGACTAGAAGGGCCTAATGGCCTGTTTCTGTGCTGTAATTGTTATGTTATATGTTATGTTATGTTAAATGTCCCTATTCTCTGAATAGAAGGAGCATGAGAGGAGAGTGAGCTGGGCTTGTCAGGAGCCAGCTAGGGGTAAGGGCCTTTTTTAAACAACATAAGCTACCCTCGAATCTTCTGGTACCTCACTCGTGGATAAGGATGTTTCTGCCAGGGCCCCTGCAATTTTGACACTCGGGGTCCAAATCCATATGTCCTTCGAGGTCGCCGCACAGGTTGATAAGATAGTTATGAAGGTCTAGTTGATGCTGGGCTTCATTAATAAGGGGATTGAGTTCAAGAGTAGAGAGCTCATGTTACAACTCTACAAATCTCTGGTGAGACCACACTTAGAGAATTGTGTTCATTTCTGGTCACCTCGTTACAGGAAGGACGTGGAAGCTACGGAGAGGGTGTGGAGGAGATTTACCAGGATGTTGCCTGGATTGGAAAACCAGTCTTATGAGGCAAGTTTAGCAGAGCTGGGACTTTTTTCTTTGGCGCTTAGAAGGATGAGAGGAGATTTGATAGTGGTCTACAAGATTATGGGAGGCATAAACAGGATATGTGTTTTATATGGACAGAGAGGGAGGGAAGTATCAGGGAGATATGAGGGGTAAGTTATTTTACACAGAGTGTTGTGGGGGCCTGGAATGCCTTGCCGGGGATGGTGGTGGAGGCTGGAACATTTAGAGACATTTAAGAGAGTCTTAAACAGACACATGGATGGAGAAAAATAGAGGTTTACGGGGTAAAGGTTTAGAACCTTTTTCTTTGGAAGGAATATATAGGTCAGTACAACATTGAGGGCCAAAGGGCCTTTACTGTGTTGTATTCTTCTATGTACCAGCCTCCACCACCACCCCTGGCAATGCATTCCCAAGCACTCACTATTCTTTGGGTTAAAAAAATACTCTTTACATCTCCCCTAAACTTTCCTCCCCTCATCTTCCATAAATGACCTTTGGTTTATGCTACTGTTGCCCTAGGAAACAGGTTCTGGCCATTCACCCTATCTAAGCCTCTCATAATCTTGTTGACCTTGTCGACCTCTATCAAGACTCCTCTCATCCTTGTTTGCTCCAACGAGAAAACTGTTAATCTTGCCTCATAAGACACGTTCTCCAATCCAGACAACCTCCTGGTAAATCTCCTCTGTCTTTCCTCACAGTCTAACTGCTGCGTCACCTAACCTAATTCCCTGGTCCAATCCCCCTGCCCACCTAGTTTAAACCCTCGCACACCTGACCACAAGGATATTAGTCCCTCTTTTTTCTGTGAGCCTGACATCAGTTGTAGATGAATTATTGGAAGGTGTTCTAAGAGAGCAGATATGCAATTATTTGGATAGCCAGGGACTGATTAGGGCTAGTCAACATGGCTTTGTGAGTGGGTGGTTGTATTTAACCAATCTTATAGTTTTTCAAGGAGGTTGATGAGAAAAGGCTGTGGATGTTGTCTACATGGAGATTAGTAAGGACTTTGACAAGGTCCCACATGGTGGGGTGGGGGGTATTCATGGTGAAGTAGTGAACTGGATTCGACAATGGCTGGGCAGGTGAAGCCAGAGAGTAGTGGTGGATGATGCTTCTCAGACTGGAGGCCTGTGTCTAGTGGTGCCTCAGGGATCGGTGCTGGGACCATTGTTGTTTGTTGTCTATATCAATGATCTGGATGATAATGTGGGAAATTGGATCAGCAAGTTTGCAGATGACACAAGAGTCTCTTTTACACAGAGGTGTAAATCTGGGTTTTATCCACCTTTCATACTCTTTGTAAAAAAAAAATTGAAGGCAGATTGGGTGGTCCAGACTTCCCTGTCTTCAATCTTTCAAGGGGGAGTAGTCTCAGAGGTGGAGTGTATTTGACTCACAAGTCCCGGCATTTTTAAAAATTCTGTGTGAGCACACAAGCAGCTTCAGAAGACGGGTCATATCCAAGGGAATACCATGGCTTTGTAGTATAAAAGGGACTTAAGCTTGGAGGCATTGTAAACATTGAAGAAGGTTTTCAAAGCTTGCAGAGGGATCTAGACCAGCTGAAAAATGCGCTGAGAAATGAAAGATGGAATTTAATTCAGACAAGTGTGAGGTGTTGTAGGTTGGAAGGACAAACCTTGAAAGGACGTACACGGTGAATGGTCGGGCACTGAGGAGTGCAGTAGGACAGAGGGATCTGGGAATACAGATACATAATTCCCTGAAAGTGGCTCAATTTTAACATTTAAGAAGAATTTGGACAGACACATGGGTGGTAAAGGTATGGAGGGTTATGGACTGGGTGCAGGTCAGTGGGTTTAGGCAAAAAATAATGGTTTGGTCCAGAGATTAAGGGCTGAAGAGACCTGTTTCTGTGTTGTAGTGTTCTATGGTTCCTGAAGTTAAGTACATCCCATCCTTTTAGTACAGTTCATACTTTTCTGAGAAGTGATCCCAGCAATTCCCAAACTTGGACCCATGCCTCCTGCACCAACTCTTCTGCCATGCATTCATCTCCCACAACTTACTATTCCTACCCTTTCTGGTACATGGCATAGGCAGCGATCCTGCGATCACCACCCCTGTGGTCCTGCTTTTCAGCTTCCTTTTAACTGCCTATATTCACTCTTCAGGACCTCTTCTCTTTTCCTGTCCAGGTCATTGCATCATGAAATCAGGCTGTTCACCCTCCCCTTTCAGAATGTTGTGAACTCAATCAGAGACGTTTCTGATCCTGGCACTTGGGCCGACAACATACCACCCAAGAGTCTTGCTATCCTCCAAGGATGCTTCCCGAACAATTGAATCCCTTATCACTCTCGCTCTCCTCCTCTCCCCATCTGCTGTAGCTCTCCTTGGTAAATTGTTGTCCCCTTCAATATCCTAAGAGGGGTGTGTGTCATCAAGGGAAATCGCTAGTCAAGCCTTGTTATGACTCCCTGTTCTCTATCTCTTCCTTGATGGGTCATCGAGCTACCTGCATCCTGGATGTGGACTGCCTCTCTGCAACACCTCTCTATTAAAACACAAGGGTCTGCAGACATGGGGGTTGAAGTAAAAACACGATGTTGGAGAAACTTAGCAGGTCAGACAGTGACCTTTATAGAGCAAAGATAAAGATCCATCACCGATGTTTTGGGCTTAAGCCCTAATCGCTCAGATCTGGAATGAATCTAGATCCAGCTCCCATTCCCTACCATGGTCTACAAGCCGGCTGAACTTCTCGCAGGTGAAGTCATCAGGGATATCTGCAATGTTCCTTTCTCTCTCATCCGACAAGTGGAGCAGACCATTGCCCTGACTGCCGCTCCCATTGCTCTCACGGTGCAAGAAGAAGGAGTCCTTACCTGATCTCACCTCCGTTCCCTGTTGTTCTTGAACCAAACTCTTGACACTTCTTACTCCACACTTCCTCTCAGCACCGCTGCCCCAAAACCCTGGCCTGTTCTCACTTTGCTCCTGGTCTTTTTTCCAAGGAGCTGCTCTCACTGCCAACACTAGTACATTTTCACCCCCAGGTCTCATGAGCCAAAAGCCTCTGTCCCACTCTGACACTGCCCTCTACAAAGCCTCTGTCCCACACCGACACTGCCCTCTCCAAAGCCTCTGTCCCACTCCGACACTGCCCTCTCCAAAGCCTCTGTCCCACTCCGACACTGCCCTCTCCAAAGCCTCTGTCCCTCTCCATGCTGGCTTCCATTGAGCTTCTCTTGCTTTTATTGGTGATTCTATTACCTGACTGTTTTCAGTCTCCAAGCTCTGAAAACTCTCCTCTCCCCTCGACACGACTGCATTTCTCCTACTCTCAGTCAATGTGGCTTATCATTTCACTATGATTCCTTGAGTGGACTTCCCCAACATCGGGAACATTCTTCCCACCTTTAACCTGTCTTGTCCTTTTAGAATTTTAAATATTCCAATGAAATCCCATCTCAATCTGAATTTCTGTTATAACCCCAGTCTATCCAGTCATTCTGCATTCATCAGTCCTGTCGTCCCAGACTGGTGAACCTTCACTGCCCTCACTCTTACATTTCATACAGTGTATTCAAGGGGTTTGTTTTATCCAGTCTGCACAAGTCTTGCATGCCTCCTTTGTCCAAACCAGAGCCTCAATATCACTCATCAACCAGGTGTCCTTTTACCTACCAGCCTCGGCCTTCACCCTACAGGAACATGCACTGCCTGAGCTCCTGCTATCCTACCTTAGAATACTTTCCATTTTCTACCCATCCCCTTATTTGCAAATGTCTCCTTCAAAGCAACTTCCGCATTGCTGCCTAGTTATTTCCAAAATCAGCCATGCCCCCATTTAGGTCCAACTTGTTGTCCAATCCCACCTTTCTCCATCACTTCCTTAAACTAATGGTGTCTTACTGCACAGATCACTTCTTCGACCAAGTTCACATTCTGGGCTGGTGCCATTCACTATTTGGTCCACATGCTTTTCTCTCCATCAATCTGTTCAAATGCCTTTTAAAAGTTGTCATTGTGCCCACATCCACAGTTTGCCCTGACTGCTCATTACAGATGTGGACCACCCTTTATAAGGCCTTATAGTCACTCGTCCCAAAGTGCTCCCTCATTGACCCCAGCACTTCCCTTTTCTTGGGCCCTGACAGGAGGTCCAAGATTATATTGTTTCATAAACCCTTCAAAATATCGATTGAGAAAGTTATCTTGGAAATGCTAAACTAATGGTATCCCATCCGAGCCCTTTGTACATTCGTGTGCAAGTCAGTATTGATGAAGTTGAAGTATCCCAGTTATACTACCTCATCACTCTTACAGCTCTCTGCAATTTCCCAACAGATCTACTCCTCCAATTCCCACTAACTACTGCCAGGGGGATAATAAGTTCTTCCCTTGTAGTTTCACTGGATGATCCTCCAACAGTATCCTATCTGAGCACTGTTAATATGTCTACCCTCATCGACAAGGCAGCAGCCCCACTCTGCTTTTATCTGCTGGATGTTGTTCTCTCTCTGGTAGAGTCATGTCAATATTGAGTGAAAAAACTCTGGATATGTCAGCACTGCCCCTTCTCTGAAGCCTTCCTGTAATTCTTTCTCGCTCCTTGTATTGAAGATTTCCGGTAAGCTATTGGATTCATTCTGGAATGGAGCAGCAAGGAAGGGGTGTGCGAATTGGATATCTACATATTTAACTCCACCTTTCTCCCATTGGCAGTGGGCCCATGGATTCTACCTCACACATTTCCATGGACATAACGGGTTTGAGTTCTTCTGTAAGACCAAGGAATTGAAGAAGAAATGGCTGGAGCAGTTTGCAATGGCTCTGTGAGTATAATCTGTGCAGCACACCCTGGGATATCACCAGGAGAGGTAAAAATGCAAAAAACATACATCTCCCATGCATCCTCCCCATGTAGGCAGAGGCCTTCTGGCCCACTGAGTCCATGCTGGAAGGTGAGATCGCATGGTATCCAGGGTGAGCCAGCTAATTTAATAGATAATTAGCCCGAGGGTGGTTATTCAGATTGGAGGCCTGTGACCAGTGGTGAACTGGAGGGATTGGTGCTGGGTCCAATGTTATTTGTCATCTAAATGACTTGGAACCCATTGTAGTGTTTGCAGATATCACCAACATTGTTGGGATAGTTCACAGTAAAGGTTTTCTGAACTTTAAAAGGTTACAGAGAGAAGGCGGGGACGGGGTACTGAACTTTAAGATCAGCCATGATCTCGTTGAATGGCGGAGCAGGCTCGAAGGGTCGAATGACCTACTCCTGCTCCTATCTTCTATGTTTCTATGCTTACAGCAGGATCGAGATGAAATTGGGAAAAGGAACAGCAGATTGAGTTTAACGGACAAATGTGAAGTTTTTCATTTTGGTCTTAAATTAGAAATGGCAGGACCCTGGAGAATTTTGTTGAACAGAAAGACCAAGGAATAGAGATATGTATTTCCATGGGAATAGTGACACAGGATAGAGATGGTGAAATGATTTGGGATGTATGCCTCCATCAGTCAAGCACTGAGAATAGGACTTTCTGCATTTGGCCCAAATTCCTGTCCTCCATTTCTGTCCAAGAGGCTGCTAACATGTCCTTACAACACTCAGTCCTACAGCATTGAAACAGATCCAGCTTGTCCATGCTGAATAACGTGCTTTCCTGCTTACATCACAGTGCCCACATTTGGCCCATACTCCTCCAATCCCTCCCATTCATGGACATCCAAATGTTTATTCAAAGAAGCCAACATCCCTGCATCTGGCAGCTCTCCATTTGCCCACCACCCTCTGAGTGAAGAGCTGTCCCCTCACCTCCCTTCTAAATCCCACCCATCTCAACTTCACATTGTGCCCTCATCTTATATCCTCCTACTCAAGGGAACAGACTGTAATTATTCACCTTCTCCATGGCCATCGTTTGTGTACAGATCTCAATAAGATCCCCTCTCAGCATCCTACACTCCAAGCAAAATAAGCCTCATTTTTCCAGTCCCTCGCGACAACTTTGTAAATCTTTTCTGCACAATTTCTAACTTTAGCATATCATTCCTATAGTCTATAACTAGGTGATCAAAACTGCACATCATATTCCAAGTGTGGCCTCACCATTATCTTGAATAACTTCAACGTGATGTGCGAACACTTGTGTTCAGTTTCCCAATTAATTAGGCCGAACATTCTCTGCCATCTTCAAGGAGTTATGTACCTGCACTCTCAGGTTCCTCTGCTTCCAGAACACTCTTTAAGGGACTGCTGTTAACAGAGCAAGGCCAGCCCTGATTCAACTTACCCAAATGTAGCACTTCACACTTCTGGAAGTTGAACTGCCCAGTTCCCCTTGTGATTTAGATCCTATTGTAAACCAAGGTTCACACCCATGGATATTGTCTGACTTGGAGAATTCCTCCAGCAATTCTTTGTTTTCTCAAGATTTCAGCATCTGCAGCTTTTTGATTTCTCTAACCTTCTTCACGTGGCACATAATTTTGCATCATGAACAAACTTGCACACTTTGCCACAACCTTTGTCCAAATCATTTATGTTAAGAAAACCCAAGGGTCCCAGTACTGGATCCTGAGGCACTCCACAGTTCTCCCATCAGAACCACTCTGGCTCCTATCACTGAACTAATTGGCTATCTGGCCTACTTTCCTGAATAACCTTCCATACCAGCTGACCATGTGGGCCCTTGTCCAAACTGTTAAGGAAATCTATATAAATAACATCAATGCCCTTGCCCCTGACAACCCTCTATCACCTCTTCAAGAAGTTTTTCAAGTTTGTGAGGTATTTCCCACAATGTGTCCACGCTGAATCTCCTCAATGTTCCCCTGGCCCTACAAATGGTGACAGGTCCTCTCCAGCAGTTTCCCTCCCACTTTCATCAGACTAACACCTATGTAATTACCCGGATGATCCTTCTAGCCCTTTTTAAACAACACCACATTTGCC
This sequence comes from Narcine bancroftii, assembly GCF_036971445.1. Classification (NCBI taxonomy): domain Eukaryota; kingdom Metazoa; phylum Chordata; class Chondrichthyes; order Torpediniformes; family Narcinidae; genus Narcine; species Narcine bancroftii. The sequence goes on along the minus strand of NW_027211895.1, from coordinate 11,965,003 downwards.
ATCCTCCAGGCCTCCGGAAACTTCTCTGCCCTCAGCAATGAGTTAAAAATGTCTGACAAGGACCCAACAATTTCCTCCTGCCTTCCCAAAATGTTCTGGCTGTACCTGGTCTGGGCCTGGAGATTTATCCACCGTGATATGATCTAACACCTCTTCAGTAGACAGGCCCAAGGCAATATTTAGTTGCCCCCTCCCCTCCCACACCTACTTAGCCTGCTCCACAGTAAACGCATCCACCAAATAGTCATTTGAGATCTTCAACATTTCCTCCCGTTCTTTAAAGGGACCTATTTTTTCCTTCATGATCCTTTGGCTGTTAACATATGGACAAATCTTTTTGCCAAGTCATCTCACATCTTCCTTATTTCTCCCTTCTTTATGTTTGTACATACTCCTCAAGGGATTTCCTCACACCGGTCTGGTTGGTACTGATGTGAGCCTCCAATTTCTTTCTGATCTATGTCTCTGTACCACTTGTTGACCTGCTGCTTCTGTCCTTTGGTGACTGGGAACATGTTAGTTCTGGACCTTCCTTATCACACTTTTAAAAGGTAAAATGGAAAGAACCCTGTGAATTATAAATCAGTGAGTCGAGCAGTGTTGGATGAGAAAATTTCAACATGGCTAACAGCAGGTCAAGTTTATTTTCATCTGATTGTACAAGTACAACCCTGTGAAACAGCGTTCTCCCGTCCTCTGTGTAAAACACGCAACCTGACATAACATACATATAGACAAACAATACATATTGAGACCAAGTGGCATTCTATACCTGTACAAAATAATAACTGTTTCATGAATTTTTCGAGAAGGTTGATGAAGGTTTGGTGATAGATGTGTATTTCGATTTCTTTGAACATTTGACAAAGCTCCCTTTGATAAGCTCATTAGAAAGTCATGAGTCAGGGGATCCATAGACCATTGGCCATGTAGATTCAGAACTGCATGCAGAAAGCAGCGTGAAACTGTGGATGGAGTGGAGTCACGTGATGGAGTAGTGGCCAGTAGAGGAACTCCAGCCCTCTCCAGAAAAGTTAAAAAAAGATAGAGAAAAAACAAAGGCACAAACATAGAAACTACAACAAAGCGAAAGTGAAAGTGTGGAGAAAATGGCAGCGAAGAAAGAAAAACCAAAAACAACGGGAAGAAAAGAAGAAGGAAGGACGTCGTAAGAAGAAGGTGAAGGCCTTGCCTGTACGAGGAGGCCGGCCGCGGAGAGAGAAGCCCGCTCCCTGAGGTCAGTCGAAGCCCCGAACTTGGGACTACAAAAATGGCTCACGGAGCCAAACAAAAGTGCACAACTGCGCATGACAAAAATAACACTGACGGGAGGGGGGACCAGCTGAGGAGTAAATCTCCACAGCTGAAACAGGCAACTACAACACAACAGCAAGAGGAAAACACAGAAAATAACGAGAGCAAGAAAGAAGAGAGTAAAAAGAAATCAAAGAAACAACAGATGACCAACCCAGAGGAAGAAGACCAGCAGCAAGACATTTCTAGTAAAAATAAGAAGACCAAAAATACCCAACAAAATAAAACAAACAATCCAACAAGAAAACCAGAAGAGACAGAGGTAAAGGACACAGATCCTGGAGTGGACTCAGAAGAAGAGGAGGAAGAACACAGAGAAATGGAAGATGAAGGGAAGGGCAAGTACATGGATATATTTTTTTTTAAAGAATATATGGAAACAGTAAAAGAATGGTCATCACAAGAATTCAGTGAAATAAAAAGAGTAAAAAGTACAGAAGAAAAAATGAATAGATTAGAGATGATCATGTCAGATATAGGAAAAAGAGTGGACAAGGTGGAAGAACGAGAAACAGCCATAGAAATGGAAATAGAGGACTTAAAAAAGAAATTAGAAGAATCTGATAAAAAAGTTAAAGAGTCACAGGAGCTGTTAGCTCAGAAGATAGATATAATGGAAAATTATAATAGAAGAAATAATATAAAGATAGTGGGCCTTAAGGAAGATGAAGAAGGCAAAAATATGAAAGAATTTATAAAAGATTGGATCTCCAGGGTCCTAGGAAGACCAGAATTACAGGAAGAAATGGAAATAGAAAGGGCACACAGAACATTAGCCGCTAAACCACAACCTCAACAAAAACCAAGATCCATTCTAGTAAAATTCCTAAGATATACAACAAGAGAAAACATGTTGGAGAAAGCAATGAGGAAAATAAGAGAAGACAAAAAACCACTGGAATACAAAGGTCAAAAAAATTTTTTCTATCCAGATATAAGTTTTGAACTTCTGAAGAAGAGAAAGGAGTTCAATACAGCAAAAACGATCTTATGGAAAAAAGAATATAAATTTATGTTAAAATACCCAGCGGTACTTAAAATAGTTATTCCGGGGCAGCAAAACAAACTATTCTCGGATCCGGAAGAAGCACGAAAATTTGCAGAACTACAAAACAGGCAGAGAGATGAAGAGATGTAACAAGAACAAATATGACAACAAACTATATGTATGTGTGTATGTAGGTATATATATATATATATATATATATATATGTATATGCGTGTATGTATATATATGTGTATATATAAAAAATAGAGTATAGGTAAGAACTAAGAAGGGAAAGAAAGGGAAGAAAGGAAGTAAGGAGGTAATTAAGAGAGTGACCTTTGTTATATATGAAGATTAAAATCTTTTCTGGGGGGGCTGGGTGGGGAAGAATTACGGTCACTGTAAAATCAGTTGACGCTTGCGAGTGGATTCGCAAATCCAAATGGAGAGGGGAGATGTGGTTGCCCGACAAGGGACAAAGGGCAACTCAGAAAGGGGAGGGACTATTGGGGTTAAAGGAATTTTAGATATGAGAATAGTGGAAATATTTGATGTTTTAGAAATGTTGTCTTATAATGTGTTCAAAAAAAGAAAGCAGAAATGGATAATTAGGGAAAGTGGTGATGAGGAAACGGAAAGGAAAGATAAACAAAGTATGAAATGGCTATGTTGAATTATATGACTTTAAATATTAATGGAATACATAACCAAATCAAAAGGAAGAAACTGTTAAATTTACTGAAAAAAAAATTGATATATTGGAATGAGCTTCCAGGAGAAATAGTGGCGGCGGAGTCAATTGTATTATTTAAGAAAAGGTTGGACAGGTATATGGATGAGAAGAAGATGGAGGGTTATGGGCATTGTGCAGGGAGGTGGGACTAGAAAGGGGTGTTTGGTTCGGTGCAGACTAGAAGGGCCTAATGGCCTGTTTCCGTGCTGTAATTGTTATGTTATGTTATGTTATAGCATTCGTACAAGAAACATATCTAACTGAAATGGAACACAAGAAATTAAAGAGAGATTGGGTAGGACATGTAACAGCAGCGTCATATAATTCAAAAGCTAGAGGAGTAGCTATATTAATCAATAAAAATGTACCAATCAAAATAGAAGAGGAAATAATAGATCCAGCAGGGAGATATGTAATGATAAAATGTCAGATATATTCAGAATTTTGGAATTTACTCAATGTATATTCACCTAATGAAGAAGATCAAAAAATTATGCAAGATATATTTTTGAAGATAGCAGATACGCACAGGAACATACTAATAGGAGGGGATTTTAACCTTAATTTGGACTCAAACATGGATAAAACTGGAAAAAAACTAACAGAAAGAACAAAGTAACCAAATTTATAATTAAATCGATGCAAGAAATGCAACTTTTGGATATATGGAGGAAACAACACCCAAAGGAAAAGGAATATTCATATTATTCGGGTAGACATAAAACATACTCAAGGATAGACCTATTCCTGTTATCAGCCCACATTCAAGGGAGAGTTAGGAAAATGGAATATAAAGCTAGACTATTATCAGACCACTCACCCCTGTTATTGACAATAGAGTTAGAGGACATCCCTCCAAGAATGTATAGATGGAGATTAAACTCCATGCTACTTAAAAGACAGGATTTTAGAGAATTCATTGAATGACAAATTAAAATGTACTTTGAAATAAATACGGAATCAGTGAAAGATAAGTTTATACTATGGGATGCAATGAAAGCGTTCATTAGAGGGCAAATAATAAGTTATGTAACCAAGATGAAGAAGGACTATAATCAGGAAACAGAGCAGTTGGAAAGGGAAATAAATATAGAAAAAGAATTAGCAATGAAGGAAGATATAACTAAAAGAAGAGAATTGGCAGATAAAAAAATAAAATATGAAACACTACAAACATATAAGGTGGAGAAGAACATAATGAAGACAAAACAGAAATATTATGAACTAGGAGAAAAAAAACGCACAAAATTCTAGCATGGCAGCTCAGGACAGAACAAACTAAAAGAAAGGTATTGGCATTAAGGAAAAAGGACAAACAAATTACATATAATCCAACGGAGATCAATGAAAACTTCAGGGAATTCTACGAGCAACTATATCAAACTGAAAACGAAGGGAAAGAAGACAAAATAGATGAATTTCTAACTAAAATTGAACTACCGAAATTACAAACAGAGGAGCAAAATAAATTAATAAAACCATTTGAAATAGAAGAATTACAGGAGATATTAAAAAGCTACAGAACAATAAAACACCAGGAGAGGATGGATTCTCAATAGAATTCTATAAAACATTTAAAACTTATTAATTCCTCTCCTTCTGGAAGTAATCAACCAGACTGATAAAACACAAAACATACCACATTCATGCCAAACAGCAATAATTCTTCTTTCTTTGGCTTGGCTTCGCGGACGAAGATTTATGGAGGGGGTAAAAAGTCCACGTCAGCTGCAGGCTCGTTTGTGGCTGACAAGTCCGATGCGGGACAGGCAGACACGATTGCAGCGGTTGCAAGGGAAAATTGGTTGGTTGGGGTTGGGTGTTGGGTTTTTCCTCCTTTGCCTTTTGTCAGTGAGGTGGGCTCTGCGGTCTTCTTCAAAGGAGGTTGCTGCCCGCCAAACTGTGAGGCGCCAAGATGCACGGTTTGAGGCGTTATCAGCCCACTGGCGGTGGTCAATGTGGCAGGCACCAAGAGATTTCTTTAGGCAGTCCTTGTACCTTTTCTTTGGTGCACCTCTGTCACGGTGGCCAGTGGAGAGCTCGCCATATAACAGGATCTTGGGAAGGCGATGGTCCTCCATTCTGGAGACGTGACCCATCCAGCGCAGCTGGATCTTCAGCAGCGTGGACTCGATGCTGTCGACCTCTGCCATCTCGAGTACTTCGACGTTAGGGGTGTAAGCGCTCCAATGGATGTTGAGGATGGAGCGGAGACAACGCTGGTGGAAGCGTTCTAGGAGCCGTAGGTGGTGCCGGTAGATGACCCATGATTCGGAGCCGAACAGGAGTGTGGGTATGACAACAGCTCTGTATACGCTTATCTTTGTGAGGTTTTTCAGTTGGTTGTTTTTCCAGACTCTTTTGTGTAGTCTTCCAAAGGCGCTATTTGCCTTGGCGAGTCTGTTGTCTATCTCATTGTCGATCCTTGCATCTGATGAAATGGTGCAGCCGAGATAGGTAAACTGGTTGACCGTTTTGAGTTTTGTGTGCCCGATGGAGATGTGGGGGGGCTGGTAGTCATGGTGGGGAGCTGGCTGATGGAGGACCTCAGTTTTATTCAGGCTGACTTCCAGGCCAAACATTTTGGCAGTTTCCGCAAAGCAGGACGTCAAGCGCTGAAGAGCTGGCTCTGAATGGGCAACTAAAGCGGCATCGTCTGCAAAGAGTAGTTCACGGACAAGTTTCTCTTGTGTCTTGGTGTGAGCTTGCAGGTGCCTCAGATTGAAGAGACTGCCATCCATGCGGTACCGGATGTAAACAGCGTCTTCATTGTTGGGGTCTTTCATGGCTTGGTTCAGCATCATGCTGAAGAAGATTGAAAAGAGGGTTGGCGCGAGAACACAGCCTTGCTTCACGCCATTGTTAATGGAGAAGGGTTCAGAGAGCTCATTGCTGTATCTGACCCGACCTTGTTGGTTTACGTGCAGTTGGATAATCATGTTGAGGAACTTTGGGGGACATCCGATGCGCTCTAGTATTTGCCAAAGCCCTTTCCTGCTCACGGTATCGAAGGCTTTGGTGAGGTCAACAAAGGTGATGTAGAGTCCTTTGTTTTGTTCTCTGCACTTTTCTTGGAGCTGTCTGAGGGCAAAGACCATGTCAGTAGTTCCTCTGTTTGCGCGAAAGCCGCACTGTGATTCTGGGAGAATATTCTCGGCGACACTAGGTATTATTCTATTTAGTAGAATCCTAGCGAAGATTTTGCCTGCAATGGAGAGCAACGTGATTCCCCTGTAGTTTGAGCAGTCTGATTTCTCGCCTTTGTTTTTGTACAGGGTGATGATGGTGGCATCACGAAGATCCTGAGGCAGTTTACCTTGGTCCCAACAAAGCTTGAAAAACTCATGCAGTTTGGCATGCAGAGTTTTGCCGCCAGCCTTCCAGACTTCTGGGGGGATTCCATCCATACCTGCTGCTTTGCCACTTTTCAGTTGTTCGATTGCCTTATATGTCTCATCCAGGGTGGGAACCTCATCCAGCTCTAGCCTTAGGGGCTGTTGAGGGAGCTGGAGCAGGGCGGAATCTTGGACTGAGCAGTTGGCACTGAAAAGAGATTGGAAGTGTTCTGACCATCGGTTGAGGATGGAGATCTTGTCGCTGAGGAGGACTTTGCCGTCTGAGCTGCGCAGCGGGCTTTGGACTTGGGGTGAGGGGCCGTACACAGCCTTTAGAGCCTCGTAGAAACCCCTGAAGTCGCCAATGTCCGCGCTGAGCTGTGTTCGTTTGGCGAGGCTAGTCCACCACTCATTTTGAATCTCCCGGAGTTTGCGCTGAAGATGGCTGCATGCGCGACGGAAGGCTTGTTTCTTCTCTGGACAGGACGGCTTTGTAAGGTGAGCCTGGTGGGCAGCTCGCTTCTTTGCCAGCAGCTCCTGGATTTCCTGGCTGTTTTCGTCAAACCAGTCATTGTTTTTCCTGGAGGAGAAGCCCAGTACCTCTTCAGTGGATTGCAGTATGGTAGTCTTCAACTGATCCCAGAGGGTTTCAGGGGACGGGTCCGTGAGGCGGGTTGCAACGTCGAGCTTTGCTTTGAGGTTTGCCTGGAAGTTTCCTCTCGCTTCGTCTGACTGCAGGTTTCCAACATTGAACCTCTTTCTGGGGGCTTTATTGTTCCTGGGCTTTGGTTTGAAGTGAAGGTTGAGCTTGCAGCGAACCAGCCGGTGGTCAGTGTGGCATTCCGCGCTAGGCATGACCCTGGTGTGGAGCACATCTTGTTTGTCACTTCACCTAAAAGCTCCTTTGCGCAGGCCCGAGGACAGGTCCACGTCCTCCCCCTCCACGTCCTCCCCCTCCACGTCCTCCCCCTCCACGTCCTCCCCCTCCATGTCCTCCCCCTCCACGTCCTCCCCCTCAAAAGATGCTCACAAACTCAAGCTAGCATGCTGGAACATCAGAACCATGCTAGACAAGGCTGACAGCCACCGACCTGAACGTCGGTCTGCCCTCATTGCACATGAACTCCTCAGACTTGACATCGACATAGCCGCTCTCAGTGAAGTCCGCCTGGCAGATGTAGGCAGCCTCCAAGAACGCGGAGCGGGCTACACACTCTACTGGTCTGGCAAGCCTTCGGATGAACGACGCCTATCTGGTGTAGGCTTCATGGTCAAGAGCTTCATTGCCTCCAAACTCGAAAACCTTCCGACAGGCCTCTCGGACCGAATCATGTCCATGCGACTCCCACTTCAAAACAAGCGTCACATCACCCTCATCAGTGTCTATGCTCCAACCCTCCAGGCGGAACCAGCAGAAAAGAACAAGTTCTACACCGACCTGCGCAACCTCATCCAACGTACCCCTACAGCCGACAAGGTTGTCATCCTGGGCGACTTCAACGCTCGTGTCGGCAAAGACTCAGAAACCTGGCCAGGAATCCTGGGCAAGTATGGCGTCGGCAAGTGCAACGACAATGGGCGCCTCCTGTTGGAGCTCTGCGCAGAACAGCGTCTTGTCATTACAAACACCCTTTTTCAGCAGAGGGACAGCCTTAAGACCACCTGGATGCATCCCCGATCCAAACACTGGCACCTCCTGGACTACATCCTGGTACAGCAATAATTACAGTAATACCAAAGACAGGGAAAGATCCACTTGCACCAGTGTCATATGGACCAATATCTTTACTTAACACAGATTATAAGATAATAGCTAAACTATTAGCAAACAGATTGGCCGACTATGTACCAAAAATAGTAAATCTAGACCAAACTGGATTTATTAAAAAAATACAAACAAAGACAATATCTGTAAATTTATTAACTTAATTCATGCAGTAGAAGGAAATAAAACGCCAACAGTAGCGGTTGCTTTAGACGCAGAGAAGGCCTTTGACAGAGTAGAATGGAATTATTTATTCAAAGTACTACAAAAATTCAGCCTACCAGAGAACTATATTAATTGGATTAAAGCATTATATAAGGGGCCATTGGTGAAAGTGACAGTAAATGGATATATATCAAAACAATTTAACTTAAGCAGATCAACAGGCAGGGATGTCCACTATCTCCCTCACTGTTCGCGTTAGCTATAGAACCACTAGCAGAACTGATAAGAACATAAAATAAAATAAAAGGGATAAAAATAAAAGAGAAGGAATATAAAATCAGTCTATTTGCAGATGACGTTATAATATACTTAACAGAACCAGAAACATCAATAAAAGAATTACATAGGAAATTGAAGGAATATGGAGAAGTATCGGGGTACAAGATCAACGCAAATAAAAGTGAAGCAATGCCAATGAATAATGCGGATTTCACAAAGTTTAAGAAAGAATCGCCATTTAGATGGCAAACACAAGCAATGCGATACCTAAGTATACAACCAAATAAAAACCTCGGCCATCTATATAAACTCAATTACCATCCATTAATGAAAAAATTACAAGACGACTTAGAGCATTGGAAAGACTTACCACTAACACTGATAGGAAGGATAAACTGTATTAAAATGAATATTTTCCCAAGGATACAATACCTATTTCAGTCATTACCAATACACCTAACAGAGAAATTCTTCAAGGAGTTAAAGAAAATAATAAGGAAATTCTTATGGAAAGGGGGGAAACCAAGGATAGCAGTAGATAAATTAACAGAATGGTGCAAACAAGGAGGCTTACAACTGCCAAACTTTAAGAATTATTATAGAGCCGCACAATTAAGATACCTATCAGATTTTTATCAAACAAGGGAAAAGCCAGATTGGACCAGATTAGAACTAGATAAAATAGGGGAGAAGATACCTGAACATATACTATATAAATGGGATGAAAAATTGGTGCAACGTAGGAATTCACCAGTATTGCATCATCTGCTCAAGAGTTGGAAGAAGATTCATGTAGAAAGGAATAAAGCAAACTACCAACTACCAAAACTAATATTGATGCAAAATCAGCTAATCCCTTTCACAATAGATAACCTTTCCTTTAGAGAATGGGAGAGAAAAGGGATCAAAAGAATAGAAAATTGTTTTTCGGGAAATAAATTATTATCCTTTGGACAAATGAAGGATAAATATAATATAACTCACGATACAATGTTTGCATACCACCAACTGAAAACCTACTTGAAGGACAAATTGGGAAACAGTCTGAGGTTACCAGAAGGAAGCAATTTTGAATATGTGATTACAGACACAATGATAATTAAAAAGTTTGTAACAAACATGTACATCAAACTGCAAGAAAAGGAGAACGAGGAAACAAACGGTAAACCTAAACAAATATGGGAACAAGATCTAAACATATGGGGATAGTGCCGGAGGATTGGCGCATTGCGCATGTGGTTCCGTTATTTAAAAAGGGTTCAAGGAGGAAGCCTGGCAACTATCGGCCTGTAAGTTTGACGTCTGTGGTAGGTAAATTAATGGAGAAAATTCTTAGAGATAGTACTTATAAACATCTGGATAGACAGGGTCTGATCAGGAGCACTCAACATGGATTTGTGGGAGGAAGGTCATGTTTGACCAATCTGATTGAATTTTTTGAAGAGGTGACTAGGAATGTGGATGAGGGTAGCGCAGTGGATGTTGTCTATATGGACTTCAGTAAGGCTTTCGATAAGGTACCACATGGAAGGTTAGTTAAGAAGGTGCAGTCTTTAGGTATAAATTTTGAGATAGTCAAATGGATTGAACATTGGCTGAAAGGGAGAGGCCAGAGAGTGGTAGTGGATAATTGTCTGTCAGGTTGGAGGCCGGTGACCAGTGGTGTGCCTCAAGGATCTGTATTGGGCCCATTGTTGTTCGTTATATACATTAATGATCTAGATGATGGGGTGGTGAATTGGATTAGTAAATATGCAGACGATACTAAGATAGGTGGAATAGTGGATAATGAAGAAGGTTTTCAAGGATTGCAGAGGGATTTGGGCTGCTTAGAAAAGTGGGCTGAAAAATGGCAGATGGAATTTAATGCTGAAAAATGTGAGGTGCTTCATTTTGGTAAGAAGAATCAGAATAAGACATACGTGGTAAATGGTAGAGCATTGAGGAAAACAGAAGAGCAGAAAGATTTAGGAGTAACGGTATATCGTTCCCTGAAGGTAGAAACTCACGTAAATAGGGTGGTGAAGAAGGCTTTTAGTATGCTGGCCTTTATCAATCATTGCATGGAATATAGGAGTTGGGAGGTGATGTTGAGATTGTATAAGACATTGGTGCGGCCTAATTTGGAGTTATGTGTGCAGTTCTGGTCGCCTAATTATAGAAAGGATATAAACAGAGTGGAGAGAGTGCAGAGAAGGTTTACCAGAATGTTACCTGGGTTTAAGCATCTAGAGTATAGGGAGAGATTGGACAGATTAAGTCTTTATTCTTTGGAGCGTAGAAGGTTGAGAGGGGATTTGATAGAAGTATTTAAGATTATGAAAGGGATAGACAGAGTGGATGTGGATAGACTATTTCCGTTAAGAGGAGGAAAGATTAAAACAAGAGGACATGAGTTAAGAATTAAGGGGCAGAAGTTTAGAGGTAACATGAGGGGGAACTTCTTTACTCAGAGAGTGGTAGCCGTGTGGAATGATCTTCCGGGAGAAATAGTGGCGGCGGAGTCAATTGTATTATTTAAGAAAAGGTTGGACAGGTTCTGGATGAGAAGAAGATGGAGGGTTATGGGCATTGTGCAGGGAGGTGGGACTAGAAAGGGGTGTTTGGTTCGGTGCGGACTAGAAGGGCCTAATGGCCTGTTTCCGTGCTGTAAATTGTTATGTATATGTTTTATGTTAAAGATAAAGAATGAAACATGGGAGAAGCTATGCTCAGGAACTATGAGAAATACAATAAACACGAGGTTACGCATGATACAATATAACTGGACACACAGGCTATACATCACTCCTCAAAAGTTAAATAAATGGGACCCAACAGTATCAGACAGATGTTTTCGCTGTAAAAAGGAAACGGGAACAACAATTCATGCAATCTGGACATGTGAGAAAGTGAAAAAATTTTGGGAAGATCTAAACCAAATATTAAATAAAATCACAAAAAACAATATACCAAAAAACCCAGAGATCTTCCTAAGTAATATAAAAAACAAAGAATTTGGACTCGATTTGGATGGAGCACAAAAAAGATTTGTTAGGATAGCCCTAGCTGTAGCAAAAAAATGTATAATGTTAGCCTGGAAATTAGAAGATAACTTGACAATACAACAATGGTATATAGAAATGAATAAATGTATTTCATTAGAAAAAATAACATATAGGAGGAGTCACGTGATGGAGTAGTGGCCGGACGGTGAACTCCAGCCCTTTCCAGAAAAGTCGGGAAAAACAAGAGAAAATACAAAGGCACGGAAATACAAGTTAAAGAAAAGTGAGTATAAAGGTGGAAAGAAGATGGAGACAAAAGGAGAAAAATCAAAATCAACGGAAAGAAGAGAGGAAGAGAAGACAACGGAGGAAAAAGGTGAAGGCCTTACCTGTCCGAAGAGGCCCGCTGTGGAGAGAGGAGCCCACTACCTCAGGTCGGTAGAAAAAGAACTACAACAATGGCTCACAGAGCCGAGTAAAAGTGCGCAACCGCGCATGCGCGAGGAGTCGTGTATGCGCGATGCGCATGAAAAAAAACACACCGACGGGAGGGGGGACCAGCTGGGTAGTCGATCTCCACAGCCGGCAACGACAGCTGCAGAACACCTGCAGCAAGAAGAGACCACAGAAGACAATGGAAACAAGAAAGAAGAGGAGGAAAGGGCAACAAAGAAACAACAGATGGCCAACCCAGAGGAAGAATACAGTGAAATAGATAAAGGGAAAGGCAAGGTAAAGGATATACTTGCTCTTGTTAGAGGATACATGGAGTCATTTAAAGAATGGCAAACACAGGAATTCAATGATTTAAGAAGAAGAATAAACAACACAGAAAAGAAAATAAATAAAATTGATATGACCTTAACAGAAATGGGGAAAAAAATGGACAAGATGGAAGAACGGGCAATAGCAGTAGAAATGGAGGTAGAAGACTTAAAAAAGAAATTGGAGGAATCTAATAAAAAAACTAAAGAGACACAAGAATTACTAGCTCAAAAAATAGATATAATGGAAAATTATAACAGAAGAAATAACATAAAGATAGTGGGCCTTAAGGAAGATGAAGAAGGCAAGAATATGAGGGAGTTTATAAAAGAATGGATCCCTAAGGCCCTAGGATGTCCAGAACTATAGCAAGAAATGGAAATAGAAAGGGCACATAGAGCATTGGCCCCTAAACCACAACCACAACAAAAACCAAGATCTATTATAGTAAAATTCCTAAGATATACTACAAGAGAAAAGGTACTGGAGAAGACAATGGAAAAAGTAAGAGAGGGCAACAAACCACTGGAGTATAAAGGGCAAAAAATCTTCATTTATCCAGATATAAGTTTTGAACTCCTAAAGAAGAGAAAAGAGTTCAATACAGCAAAGGCGATTTTATGGAAGAAAGGATATAAATTTACACTGAAGCATCCTGCGGTATTGAAAATATTTATTCCAGGACAACAAAACAGACTGTTCTCGGATCCAGAAGAAGCACGAAAATTTGCAGAACAATTACAAAAATAGACTGAGGGATGAAGACGGGTAATGAGAGTAAAAATGATCATGATTGATATGTATGTGGGTAAAGACAAAAATAGACTGAGGGATGAAGACGGGTAATGAGGGTAAAAATGACCACGATTGATATGTATGCGGGTAAAGAGGTATAAGAGTGAATAGAGACAATGGGCATACGTGAAAGTATCTGTAATTAGAGGAAAACATAGATAGTATAGACAAGAATTAATAAGGGAAGGTAATGGAATAGAGAGAATAAGGAGGGATTTAAAAGAGTGACCTTTGTGACATATGAAAAGTGAAATCTTTTCTGGGGGGGGCTGGGTGGGGGAAAAGAGCGGTCACTGCAAAATCAGTTGATGCTTGCGAGTGGATTCGCAAATCCAAATGGAGAGGGGAGATGTGGTTGTCCGACAAGGGATAAAGGACAACTCAGGAGGGGAAGGGGAGATTGGGGATAAAGAAGATAGAAATAGGAGAATAAGGAAAATGTTGGATGTTGTAGGAATGTTGCCTGGTAAAGAGTTGAAAATAAGAAAACAGAAATGGAAAAGGAGGAAAGGTAATGATGGAAAAACAGAAAGAGAAGATAAACAAAATATAAAATGGCTACGCTGAACTATATGACTTTAAATATTAATGGAATACATAACCAAATTAAAAGGAAGAAACTACTAAATTTACTGAAAAAGGAAAAAATAGATATAGCATTTGTCCAAGAAACACACTTAACTGAATTGGAGCACAAGAAATTAAAGAGAGATTGGGTAGGACATGTAACAGCAGCATCGTATAATTCAAAAGCAAGAGGAGTGGCTATATTAATTAGCAAAAATGTGCCATTTAAAATAGAAGAGGAAATAATAGATCCAGCAGGGAGATATGTTATGATAAAATGTCAGATATATTCGGAGCTTTGGAATCTACTTAATATATATTCACCTAACGAAGAAGATCAAAAGTTTATGCAAGATATCTTTTTGAAGGTAGCTAATACGCAAGGGAACATACTAATAGGAGGGGATTTCAATCTGAATTTGGATCCAAATATGGATAAAACGGGGAAAAAAATTAACAGGAAGAACAAAGTAACCAAATTTATAATTAAATCAATGCAAGAAATGAAACTTGTGGACATATGGAGGAAACAAAACCCTAAAGAAAAGGAATACTCTTACTACTCGACTAGACATAAAACATACTCAAGAATAGACCTATTTTTGTTATCAGCTAGTATGCAGGACAGAGTAAGAAAAACAGAATATAAAGCGAGAATGCTATCGGACCATTCACCCTTAATACTGACAGTAAAGCTAGAGGACATCCCTCCAAGAATGTATAGATGGAGATTAAACCCCATGCTACTTAAAAGACAGGATTTTAGAGAATTTATTGAAAAACAATTAAAAATGTACTTTGAAGTAAATACAGAATCAGTGGAAGATAAGTTTATACTATGGGACGCAATGAAAGCATTCATTAGAGGACAAATAATAAGTTATGCAACCAAGATGAAGAAGGACTATAATCAGGAAACAGAGCAGTTGGAAAGGGAAATAATAAACATAGAAAAAAAATTAGCAATAAAGGAAGATACAACCAAAAGAAGAGAATTGGCGGATAAAAAAATAAAATATGAAACATTACAAACATATAAGGTGGAGAAGAATATAATGAAGACAAAACAGAAATATTATGAACTAGGTGAAAAAACACACAAAATCTTAGCATGGCAGCTTAAGTCAGAGCAAACTAAGAAAATGGTATTGGCAACAAGGAAAAAAGACAAACAAATTACATATAATCCAAAAGAAATTAAGGAAAACTTCAGAGAATTCTATGAACAATTATACCGAACTGAAAACGAAGGGAAAGAAGGGAAAATAGATGAATTTTTGACTAAAATTGAACTACCAAAACTACAAATAGAGGAACAAAATAAATTAACAGAACCATTTGGAACAGTAGAAATACAAGAGATAATAAAAAAATTACCAAATAATAAGACACCAGGAGAGGATGGACTCCCAATAGAATTCTACAAAACATTTAAAGATCTAATAATACCGCCCCTCCTGGATGTAATCAACCAGATTGATGAGACACAAAACTTACCAGATGCATGTAAAACAGCAATAATTACAGTGATACTAAAACAAGGGAAAGATCCACTCTCACCAGCATCATATAGACCAATATCTCTGCTAAACACAGATTATAAGATAATAGCTAAACTATTAGCAAACAGATTAGCAGAACAGGTACCGAAAATGGTAAATTTAGACCAAACTGGATTTATCAAAAAAAGACGCACAACAGACAATATTTGTAAATTTATTAACTTAATTCATGCAGTAGAAGGAAATAAAGCACCGGCAGTAGCAGTTGCTTTAGACGCAGAGAAGGCCTTCGACAGAGTAGAATGGAATTACTTGTTCAAAGTATTGCAAAAATTCAGTTTACCGGAGAAGTATATTAATTGGATTAAAGCATTATATAAGGGACCGTTAGCGAAAGTGACAGTAAATGGACATGTATCAAAGCAATTTAACTTAAGCAGGTCAACACGGCAGGGATGCCCACTATCACCATTATTGTTTGCGCTAGCTATAGAACCACTAGCAGAATCGATAAAAATAGATAATAATATAAAAGGAATAAAAATAAAAGACAGGGAATATAAAATCAGTCTATTTGCGGATGATGTGATAGTGTACTTAACAGAACCAGAACTATCAATAAAAGAACTATATAAGAAATTGAAGGAATATGGAGAAGTGTCGGGATACAAGATTAACGTAAATAAAAGTGAAGCAATGCCTATGAATAACGCGGATTTCTCAAAATTTAAGGAGGAATCCCCATTCAGATGGCAAATGCAGGCAATAAGATACCTAGGTGTGCAAATAAACAAAAATCTAGGCCAACTATATAAACTCAATTACAATCCACTAATGAAAAAATTACAGGACGATTTAGAGGAGCATTGGAAAGAGCTACCACTAACACTGATAGGAAGGATAAACTGTATTAAAATGAACATTTTTCCAAGGATACTATACTTATTTCAGGCATTGCCAATACAACTGACAGAAAAATTCTTCAAAGAGTTAAAGAAAATAATAAGGAAATTTTTATGGAGGGGGGGAAATGGAGGATAGCACTAGATAAATTAACAGAATGGTATAAACAAGGAGGCTTACAATTGCCAAACTTTAAAAATTATTATAGAGCCGCACAATTAAGGTACCTATCAGATTTTTATCAAACAAGGGAAAAACCAGACTGGACGAGACTAGAATTAGATAAAATAGGGGAAAAGATACCTGAACACATATTATATAAATGGGACGAAAAATTGGTACAACATAGAACTTCTCCAGTATTACACCATCTCCTCAATATATGGAAGAAGATTCATGTAGAAAGAAATAAAACAAATTATCAAATACCAAAACTAATATTGACGCAAAATAAGCTACTCCCTTTTACAATAGACAACCTTTCCTTTAGAAAATGGGAAAAAAAAGGGATTAAAAGAATAGAAAATTGTTTTTCAGGAAGTAGATTCTTATCCTTTGAACAAATGAGAGATAAGTACAATATAACTGGAGATACAGCGCTGGCATATTACCAACTGAGATCCTACTTGAAAGATAAATTAGGAAGCAATTTGAGTTTACCAGAGGGAAGTAACCTTGAATATGTGATTACAGATACAATGTTAATCAAAAGATTTATAACAAATATGTATATTAAACTGCAAGAAAAGGAGAATGAGGAGACAAATGGTAAAACTAAACAAAATTGGGAACAAGATTTAAATATAAAGATAAAAAAGGAAACATGGGAGAAATTATGTTCTGGAACGATGAGAAATACAATAAATACGAGGCTGCGTATGATACAATATAATTGGTTACACAGACTATACATTACACCACAAAAGTTAAATAAATGGGACCCAACAGTATCTGATAGATGTTTTCGATGTAAAAAAGAAAGGGGAACAACAATTCATGCAATCTGGACATGTGAGAGAGTAGAAAAATTTTGGGATGATCTCAATCAGATATTAAATAAAATAACAGAAAACAATATACCAAAGAATCCAGAGATCTTTCTCCTAAGTAACATAAAAAATAAAGAATTTGGAATTGACTTGGAAGATGCACAAAAAAGATTTGTTAAGATAGCCCTAGCCGTAGCAAAAAAATGTATTATGTCAACCTGGAAATTGGAAGATAATTTGAAAATACAACAATGGTATATAGAAATGAATAAATGTATTCCATTAGAAAAAATAACATATAGTTTAAGAAATAATATTGAAATATTCGAACAAGTATGGGAGCCTTACATTAAATACAATAGCGAAAACCTACCGGGAACAAACATTACCTAAGTTGATGGAAGGAGAAGGAAAGAAAAGAATGGACTCTATAGAATTTCTGGTGTATTTTTGTTGAACGACAACATTGTCTGACTGAATTAATGCAACCTAAATTGTATACCTAAAATGGATGAGGGGGGGGGGTTGGGGGGGTGGCTTGGGAGGAGGGAAGGGGGGGGAGAAAAAGTCACTGTAAATGTGTGAAAAAGAAAAAGTGTATATCATGGCTATTGTGATTTATGGTGTGAAAAATAAAAATTAAAAAAAATAAAAAAAAAAAGAAAAAATAACATATCATTTAAGAAATAACATCACAATATTTGAACAAATATGGGAGCCATACATGAAACATAATAGAGAAATCCTACCAGGGACATCTACCACCTAAAATGACAGAAGAAGACAACGAAAAGAACTGACTCAGTAAAATTTCTTGTTTATTTTTATGAAGTGAGAACATTGTTTAATGGGTTTAATGTATCTTATAGATTGAACTTCAAATAAATGGGGAAGGGGTGAGGGAGGGAGGGAAGGGAGGGGGGAAAAGGGGGAGAAAACGACACTGTATATATTTAAGAAGAAAAATGTCTGTCTGTATCTTGGTCAATATGGTTTATAGTGTGAAAAATAAAAAATAAAATCTGTGGATGGAACATATCCTCCCTGCAGGTCAGTGATGTGTGGATTTCCACAGAGATCTGATCTTGGACCCCTGCTCTTTGTGAATTTTATCAGTGACCTGTGCAAAGAAGTGGAAGGATGGGTCAGTATGTTTGCAGATGACTGACCTCCAGTAACCCCACAGTCAGCTTCCTTTGTGTGTGATGCAGCCAATCATAGAATTATTTGCACTTTGCTGCCCTCGGACATTAGGCTTACCCTTGACGCCATACTTGGTGAAATGTTGTCATGATATTGAGGGCTTTCAATCTCACCTTACTCCTGTAAATCCCCAGGACATCACTGCACGAGTTGTTCAGGACAGTGTCTGAGGCCTTTGGTTGCTCATTCAATGAACTTCCTTCCATTGTCAGTGCTCAACATCCAGATGGGATGATCTTCAGAAGATCACAGCACCATTTGGACCAACTGACAAATACATTCATGGATATCTTCAATATCTCACTCCAGCAGGTTATGGTGCCCACCTGTTTCAAACACGTGTCAATCGGACCAGTGCCCAAGAAGAGTGGAATAACCTGTCATTAACAGTGATAAAATGTTTTGAGAGGCTGGTATTGAAGAATATCAGCTCCTGTCTAAGGAGTGACATGGATATGTTCCAGTTTGTCTACCGTAACAACAGGATGCCATCTCTCTGGATCTACACAAAGCCCTGAAACACCAGGACAGTGAAGATGCAAACATTAGGATGCTCTTTTTCAACTATAGTTTGGCATTTAACACCATCATCCCCTCAAACTTCAAGACGTAATTGGTTATCTGGCCTACTTTCCTGAATAACCACACTGTGTAATTGGATCATGGACTTCCTCATCTCCAGACTAGTGAGGATTGGTAAGAACATCTCCTCCACATTCTCCAACAATACTGAGCACTACAGGCTGCATCATGAAGAAAGCTCATTAGTGCCTCTACTTCCTCAGGAGTTTGCAATGGTTTGGTATGACACTAGAAACCCAGGCAAATTTCTACAGAGGTGTGGTGGAAAGTGTGCTGACCAGCTGCATCACAGTCTGGTATGGGAACGCCAATACCACTGAGCGTAAAGCCCACTAATCAATAGTGGACATAGCCCTTACAGGCAAAACCCTCCCAACTGTCGAGAACATCTACAGGGCACGCTGGTGTCGGAGAGCAGCAGCAATCATTAAAGACCCTCACCACTCAGCACACGTTCTGTTCTCGCTGCTGCCATTAGGAAAGAAGTATCGGTGCCACAAGACTCGCACCACAAGGTTCAGGAACAGCTGCTCCCCCTCCACCATCAGACTCCTCAACCACAAATCAATCAGGGACTCATTTAAGGACTCTTACTTGGGCACTTTATTGATTTTTAAAAATTCTCTCTTTATTGCACATTGTTTACATTTGTTGTCTGTTTTCAGTTCTTTATTTGTTGACGTGTCTATGCTGTGTGCAATTTTTGGTTGCACAACCAATGAGTAGTAATTCTGTCTTCACCCTGCAGAAAAAGGAATCTCAGGATTGTAAGTGATGTCATGTATGTAAAATGAATGGGTACAGCTTGGTCACCTGTTCAGTTGGTTAGACTGTGTCCTTCCTCGGGCTCTGCTGGGGGCTCGGGATGAATGGGTTGGTCTGACACCTATTCTCTGTCGCTCTGCAGGTCCAACATCCGCCCAGAGTACAGCGACAGCAATGAGCACAGCTTCGCCATGTATACGTTCACCCAGGTCACTGTCTGCAGTGCATGTCGTATGCTGCTCCGGTGAGTCCTTCTGGTTCAAGAATCTTGCCAACTCCAGCTCTCCAAGATGCATGGGGTTCAGTGAAATGAGAGTTTGGACCTCGATTCAGTGTCCCATGTGAGAGAAGGTGGTGGTGGAAGGGTGTTACTCTGGCGGTAGCTCTGTAACCACTATTATTCCGTGGAAGTCAGTGATGGAACCCACATTTGTTATATTCATCAATGACAAATAAAAATTTCAAGGGTGCTTTACTTTGCAGATGACACAAAGATCGGTAGAGTTATGGACAGTGCGAGGGCGACCAAAGGATTCAGAGGAAATAGATCTGTTACAGATGTGGGCAAAAAAATGACAGATGGAGTTAAATCCGAATAATTGTGAGGTGTAGCAGCCTTGGAGGTCAGTAGGAAGGGGAAGGGAACAGTTAATGGTGAGATCAATAACATCATTGATGGAGAGATGGATCATAGCTCCTGTAAATGGTCACACAAGGTGGGACAGAAGACGCGTGGATCGTAGCTCCTATAAATGGCCAACCAGGTAGGGAGGGTGGGACAGAAGACGCGTGGATCGTAGCTCCTATAAATGGCCAACCAGGTAGGGAGGGTGGGACAGAGGATGCATGGATCATAGCTCCTATAAATGGCCAACCAGGTAGGGAGGGTGGGACAGAGGATGCATGGATCATAACTCCTGTAAATGGCCAACCAGGTAGGGAGGGTGGGACAGAGGATGCATGGATCATAGCTCCTATAAATGGCCAACCAGGTAGGGAGGGTGGGACAGAGGATGCATGGATCATAACTCCTGTAAATGGCCAACCAGGTAGGGAGGGTGGGATGGAAGATGAATGGATCATAGCTCCTATAAATGGTCACACAAGGTGGGACAGAAGACGCGTGGATCGTAGCTCCTATAAATGGCCAACCAGGTAGGGAGGGTGGGACAGAGGATGCATGGATCATAGCTCCTATAAATGGCCAACCAGGTAGGGAGGGTGGGACAGAGGATGCATGGATCATAACTCCTGTAAATGGCCAACCAGGTAGGGAGGGTGGGATGGAAGATGAATGGATCATAGCTCCTATAAATGGTCACACAAGGTGGGACAGAAGACGCGTGGATCGTAGCTCCTATAAATGGCCAACCAGGTAGGGAGGGTGGGACAGAGGATGCATGGATCATAGCTCCTATAAATGGCCAACCAGGTAGGGAGGGTGGGACAGAGGATGCATGGATCATAACTCCTGTAAATGGCCAACCAGGTAGGGAGGGTGGGATGGAAGATGAATGGTTCATAGCTCCTATAAATGGTCACACAAGGTGGGACAGAAGACGCGTGGATCGTAGCTCCTATAAATGGCCAACCAGGTAGGGAGGGTGGGACAGAGGATGCATGGATCATAGCTCCTATAAATGGCCAACCAGGTAGGGAGGGTGGGACAGAGGATGCATGGATCATAACTCCTGTAAATGGCCAACCAGGTAGGGAGGGTGGGATGGAAGATGAATGGATCATAGCTCCTATAAATGGTCACACAAGGTGGGACAGAAGACGCGTGGATCGTAGCTCCTATAAATGGCCAACCAGGTAGGGAGGGTGGGACAGAGGATGCATGGATCATAGCTCCTATAAATGGCCAACCAGGTAGGGAGGGTGGGACAGAGGATGCATGGATCATAACTCCTGTAAATGGCCAACCAGGTAGGGAGGGTGGGATGGAAGATGAATGGATCATAGCTCCTATAAATGGCCACACAGGTAGAGAAGGTGGGATAGAAGATGAATGAATCATAGGAACATAGGAAGTAGGAAGAGGAGTCGGCCAAAAATGGCCCATCGAGCCTGCTCCGCCATTCAATACGATCATGGCTGATCTAATTTATGACCTAGCTCCACCTACCTGCCTTCTCCCCATATCCCCTAATTCCTCTATCATGTAAAAATTTATCTACCCGAATTTTAAATATGTTTAATGAGGCAGCCTCAACCACTTCCCTGGTTAGAGAATTCCAAACATTCACCACTCTCTGGGAAAAACTATTTTTCCTCATCTCTGTCCTAAATCTACTCCCCCAAATCTTGAGACTGTGTCCTCTGGTTTTAGTTTCCCCGGCTGGCTCAAAAAACCTTCCTACATCTATCCTATCCATACCCTTCATAATCCTATATGTTTCTATAAGATCTCCTCTCATTCTTCTGAACTCGAGCGAATACAATCCTAGACGATTTAATCTTTCATCGTAAGTCAACCCCTTCATCCCAGGGATCAACCTAGTAAACCTCCTCTGGACCGTCTCCAAAGCCAGTAGATCCTTCCTCAGATATGGAGACCAGAACTGGACTCAGTACTCCAGGTGCAGTCTCACCAGTACCTTATACAGTTGCAACGTGACCTCCCTACTCCTGAATTCAATTCCTCTAGCGATGAAGGCCAATATTCCATTTTCCTTCTTAATAACCTGCTGCACCTGCAACCTAACTTTTTGCGATTCATGCACAAGCACACCCAAGTCCCTCTGCACAACAGCATGCTGTAGTTTTTCACCCTTTAAATAATATTCAGCTCTTTTATTTTTCTTGCCCAAGTGGATAACTTCACACTTACTAACATTGTACTCCATCTGCCAGACCTTTGCCCACTCATCCAGCTTAACTCTATCCCTCTGCAGACTCTCCATATCCTCATTACAATTTGCTCTTCCACTCAATTTGGTGTCATCGGCAAACTTGGCTCCACCACATTTTGTTCCCTCCTCCAAGTCATCAATGTAAATGATGAACAGTTGTGGGCCTAGCACTGACCCCTGCGGCACCCCACTTACCACTCTCTGCCAACCTGAAAAACTCCCATTTATCCCGACTCTCTGCCTCCTGTCAATTTTCAATCCAGGCCAATATATTTCCCCAGACTCCACTTTCCTGTAACTTACTGAGAAGTCTCTTGTGCGGCACCTTATCAAACGCTTTCTGGAAATCCTAATATACAGCATCAACCTGTTCCCCTCTATCCACCGCACCCATTATATCCTCAAAGAATCCTAACAAGTTTGTCAAACAAGATCTTCCCTTTCTAAAACCATGCTGCGTCTGCCTGATTGAACCCTTACGTTCCAAAAGTTTCACTATTTCATATTTAATGATGGCTTCAAGGATTTTTTCAACCACAGACGTCAAGCTAATTGGCCAATAATTTCCAGTCTTCTGTCTACATCCCTTCTTAAAAAGTGACGTGACATTTGCTGTCTTCCAGTCTGCCGGGACCTGCCCAGAATCTAAGGAATTTTGGTCTATGACCACCAATGCATCAACTCTAACTTCTGCCATTTCCTTCAGAACCCTTGGATGCATAGCATCAGGACCAGGTGATTTGTCTGGCTTTAGTCCCATTAGTTTCTCCATCACTACTTCCTTTGTAACAACTATTTTATCAAGGCCCTCCCCAACATTCGCATTCTTAACTCCGCACTTGGGCATGCTGGACGTGTCTTCCACCGTGAAGACTGACACAAAATATTTGTTCAATGCTTTGGCCATTTCCTCATTTTTTGCTACCAGTTTTCCTTTCTCATCCTCCAAGGGTCCTATGTTAACTCTGGCCACCCTCTTCCGTTTTATATCTTTATAAAATTTTTTGCTTTCTGTTTTTATATTTTGTGCCAATTGACTTTCATAATCCTTTTTCCCATTTCTTATTACCCGCTTTGTAACCCCTTGTTGTCCCTTAAAGTTTTCCCAATCTTCCAGTTTCCCACTGCTCTTTGCAGCTTTGTACACCTGCGCCTTCAATTTCATACTCTCCTTTATTTCCTTTGCTAACCACGGTTGATTTTTCCCTCCCTTGCTGCCCTTTTTCCTGACCGGAATATATTTTTGTTGAGCATTACAAAATATTTCTTGGAAAATCTTCCACTGTTCCTCAACTGTTTCATCAATGAGCCTGTGCTCCCAGTCCACTCTGCCCAATTCCTCCCTCATCCTATGGTAGTCACCCCTGTTGAAGCATAATATATTAGTTTTAGATCTATTTCCCCTTCCATCTGAATGAGAAATTCAATTGCTATTTCCCAGATGGTCTCTGAATATTACATCATTTATTCTACCTATCTCATTGCACAACACGAGATCCAGGAGAGCATTTTCTCTTGTGGGTTCCTTAACATGCTGCTCAAGAAAGCTATCGCGGATGCATTCTATGAAGTCCTCTTCCAGACTCCCACGACCAACTTGATTTTCCCAATCTATGTGGAAGTTAAAGTCCCCCATGACGACTGCCGTATCATTATTACATGCCTCACTTATCTCTCTATTTATTTCCTGTGCCACTAAACTATTGTTATTTGGTGGGCGATAGATAACACCCACCAATATTTTTTTCCCTTTGTTATTCTTTATCTCTACCCAAATGGACTCAACATTATGCTCTTTAGATCTTATATCATCCCTCACTACTGCCTGGAGCTCATCTCTGATTAAGAGTGCAACTCCATCTCCCTTACCATCCTGTCTCTCTCTTTGCACCACCTGATACCCTTGAAAGTTTAATTCCCATTTCGGGTCACCTTGTAGTCATGTTTCCGTGATGGCGACCCAATCATAGGCATGGGTACCGATTTGCGCCTCCAGTTCACTGACCTTATTTCTAATACTGCAGGCATTCAGATAAAGTGCCCTTATGCTCTTTGTCCTTTTAATATCCAGTGACTTCTGTAACCTTTCCTTTTGATTTTTCTGCCCACTATTTTTTTTGTAATTTTCTTAACACTACCATTGACCCGAAAACTCACTGCACCATCTGATTTTTTACTTTCTCCTCCCAACATTACTTTTCCTATTTTACTTTTCTTGGCCATTACTTTATCTTCCCTACCCTTTTCCCTATCACTCTGGTTCCCATACCCCTGCCAAATTAGTTTAAACCTTGCCCCACTGCTGGACCAAACATACTTGCCAAAATGTTGACACCTTTTGGATTTAGGTGCAACCCGTCCCTCTTTTAAAGATCATGCCTTCCCCAAAAGAGATCCCAGATCCAAGAAGCCAAATCCTTGCCTTGTACACCACCCCCTCAGCCACACGTTCATTTTCCTTATCCTTACATTCTTTTCATCACTTGCATTTGGAACAGGTAGTAATCCCGAGATCACCACCCTAGCGTTCCTATCTTTCAGCTTTCGTCCCAGCTCACTGTAATCCCTTTCCATTACCTCCTCCCTTTTCTTGTCAATGTCGTTTGTACCCACATGTACCAAGACATCAGGCTGCTCTCCCTCTCCTCTCAGAATATTTTGAACCCGATTTGTGATATCTCGTACCCTTGCACCAGGGAGGCAGCACACCATGCGGGTATACTTATCTGGCTCAAAGAACCTCCTGTCCGTACCCCTGACAATGGAGTCCCCAATAACTACTGCATTTCTCCTTTTCCTTTTCTTTTGCACCACTCTGCCAGGCTCATTTCCATTGACCTGGTGCCCGTGGCCATCTTCTGTCCGGTCATCTCCCTCAACAGAATCCAACACAACATAACTGTTGCTGAGTGGGATAGTCACTGGTGTGCTCTCCATTTTTATCGCATTTTTCTTTCCCCCCCTGACGATATCCCCCCCCCTGACGGTACAGAGGGTGGGACAGAGGATGAATGGATCATAGCTCCTATAAATGGCCATACAGATAGAGAAGGTGGAACAGAAGGCAAATGGATCATAGCTCCTACAAAAGGCCACACAGATGGAGAGGGACGGACAGAAGATAAATGGAATATAGCTCCTGTAAATGGCTACACAGGTAGAGAAGGTGTGACAGAAGACTAATGGATCATTGCACCTATAAATGGCCACACAGGTAGAGAAGGTGGGATAGAAGACGAATGAATCATAGCTCCTATAAAAGGCCACACAGGTACAGAGGGTGGGACAGAGGATGAATGGATCATAGCTCCTATAAATGACAACACAGGTAGAGAAGGTGGAACAGAAGACGCATGGACCATAACTCCTGTAAATGGCCACACAAGTATGGAGATGGGACAGTAGATGAATGAATCATAGCTCCTATAAATGGCCACACAGGTAGAGAGGGTGGGACAGAAGAGGATGGATCATAGCTCCTATAAATTGCCACAAAGGTTGAGAGCGTGGGACAGAAATCAAATGGATCAAAGCTCCTATAAATTGCCACACAAGTAGAGAGGGAGGGACAGAAGATGAATGGATAATAGCTCCTATAATTTGCCATACAGGTAGAGAGGGAGGGGCAGAGACGTGTGAATAATAACTCCTGTAAATGGCCACACAGGTATGGAGGGTAGGACAGCGGACGCATGGATCATAGCTCCTATAAATGGCCACGCAGGTAGAAAGTGTGGGACAGAAGACAAATGGATCATAGCTGCTATAAATCACCACACAGCTAGAGAGGGAGGGACAGAAGATGAATGGATCTTAGCTCCTGTAAATGGTCACACAGGTTGAGAGGGTTGGACCGAAGACGAATGGCTCATAGCTGCTATACATGGACACTCTGGTAGAGAGGGTGGGACAGAAGACACGCGGATCATAGCTGCTATAAATGGCCACACATGAAGAGAAGTTGGGACAAAAGATGCATGGATCATAACTCCTGTAAATGGCCACACAGTTATTGAGTGTGGGATAGTAGACAAATGGATCATAGCTCCTATATATTGCACACAGGTAGAGAGGATGGGACAGAGGATGTGGGCATCATAGCTCCATTAAATTTCCACAAAGGTTGAAAGCGTGGGACGGAAATCAAATGGATCATAGCTCCTATCAATGGCCACACATTTAGAGATGGTGGGGCAGAAGACAAATGGATCATAACTCCTATAATTCGCCACACAGGTAGAGAGGGAGGGCCAGAGACGCATGGATTATAACTCCTGTAAATGGCCACACAGGTATGGAGGGTGGGACAGTAGACCTATGGATCATAGCTCCTATAAATGGCCACACAGGTAGAGAGGGTAGGACAGCGGATGTGTGGATCATAGCTCCTATAAATGGCCACACAGGTAGAGAGTGTGGGACAGAAGACGAATGGATCATAGATCCTATAAATGGCCACAAATGTATAAAGTGTGGGATAGACGATGAATGGATATTAGCTCCTGTAAATGGCCACACTGGCATGGAGGGTGGGACAGAAGACGAAAGGATTATAGCCGCTATAAATGGCCACAAAGGTAGAGAGGGTGGACAAAAGACGCATGGATCATAGCTCCTGTAAATGGCCACACAGATATGGAGGGTGGGACAGAAGACGAATGGATCATAGCTCCTATAAATGGCCAAACAGGTAGAAAGTGTGGGACAGAAGACCAATGGATCATGGCTCCTATAAATGGCCACACAGGTAAGGAGGGTGGGACACAAGATGAATGGATCATAACTTCTGTAAATGGCCTCGCAAGTAGAGAGGGTGGGACACAAGACACGTGGTGTGCTCACCTTATTTGCTCTGAAAGGGTAAGGAATCCATTGGGGAGAAGGCTTTAGAGTGTAAACGTACACACCAACAGGCTGAACGATGGTTTTTTCCTGCAGCCATCAGGCTCCTGAATGATTCCCAAGCAGTGGTATTGTTCTGCCCTTGCTTGGTACAAATTGATCTTCCTTTTCATAGTAAGTAATTCTAGGTGCAGTACATTTTTTTCTCTAAGAGTTCACAAGCAAACCTTGTTTTACTTGGTATTTTTTGACAAATAAAACTGCACAAAACGAGTCGAAGGTCAGGGGAACTGAGGCCGAGGGTTGGGGGAACTGGGGCTCAGGGCCGGGAGAAATGGGGCCGAGGTTCAGAAGAACAGGGGCCGAGGATCGGGGGAACTGGGGCCGAGGGTCAGAGGAATGGGGGCTGAGGGACCGGCAACTAGGGCCAGGTTCCCCCTAAAATAGAAAGATTTACTAGGGCATTGCTTAGACTCCAGGAACTAAGTTTCAGGGAAAGGTTAAGCAGGTTAGGACTTTATACCTTGGAGTATAGAAGAATGAGGGGAGATATGATCGAGGTATTTAAAATTATGAGGGAGGGATAGACAGAGTAAATGTAGATGGGCTTTTTCCACTGAAGGTGGTTGAAATACAAACCAGAGGGTGTGTGTTAAGGGTGAAAGGGGAAAAGTTTATGGGGAACATGAGGGGAAACTTCTTCATATAGAGAGTGGTGGGAGTGTGGAACGAGCTGCCAGCTGAAGTAGTGAATGTGGGCTCAATTATGACATTTAAGAATTTGGACGGGTTCGTGGATGGGAGAGGGATGGAAGGGGTATGGACTGGGTGCAGGTCAGTGGGATTAGGCAAAAATGATGGTTCGGCACAGTCTAGAAGAGCCAAAGATGTCTGCTTCTGTGCTTTAATGTCCTATGGTTCTAAATTCCCACTGACTATTCAGGAGATTAGAAAATGATCCTCACTTCTACTCATACAAGTGTCAGTTGATGAGCTCTTTTGTCTGTCCTGTCCAAGCACTGACGTGACATTTGCCCATACAGGCAACGCCATCCCTCCCCTTTCATCTCAATCACATCCAAAACAGAACCCAGGAGCATTGAGCTGCCAGTCCTGCCACTCCGAAGTCTTATTCATGGTTAATGTCATAATTTCAAGTGCAGCTCCACACTGATCTCGTCAGCCTTTCCTACGATACTCATTGTGTAGAAATAAACGCAACTCAGAACATTACTCATTTCTGTTTCTGATTTCTCTGTAGCCTAAACATCTTTTCAACAACCAATCAACTGCACAGGTTCCCACCACCTCGTGGAACAGCATGTAAAAATGTTCCTGCATTGATCACCTTCCTGATCGTATTTGAACCACCTGACAATGCAGCTCTCACTTTTCCTGGAGCGAAACCAATGATCCAAAAATCTGAAGCCCTTCCTCTTGCATCATCTGGCAGCCCAGTATTATTAACCCGTGTTGTCCCATTTCTGCCCTGACTAGCAGGCGATAGGGGTCGTAAGGCCAAGGTCACAACTTGGACAACGTTTACTTTAACCAAGCACCTTACATGCTGAACTCACTTTGCAGCACCTAACCACTCCCAACTCATCACTCTTTCTATCCATCACTCCTCTCTACTCATCACTACCCCCTTCCCATCACACACCCCACCCATCACTCCTCCATCCTAGCCATCACTCCTCACTCCCCATCATTCCCCCCTACCCATCACTCTGCCCTCCACATCACTCCTCTCAACTCATCGCTCCTCCCAATTCATCACTCCTCCCTACTCACCTCCCCTCCCTACTTATTACTCCTCCCTACACATCACACCTCCCTACTCATCACTTCTCCCTCCCCAGCATGCCTCCCTCCCCATCATTCCTCCCTACTCATTACTCCTCCCTACTAATCATTCATCCTTACCCATCACTCCCAACTCATCACTCCTCCCTCTCCATCACTCCTCCTTCATCATCACTCCTCCCAACTCATCATTCCTCCCTCCCCATCAATCCTCCCTCCCTATCACTCCTCCATACCCATCATTCCTCCCAACTCATCACTCCTCCCTCCCCATCACACCTCCTTCCCCATCACTCTTTCCTACTCATCACTCCTTCCCACTCTTCACTCCTTCCTACCCATCACTCCTCCCTATCCATCACTCCTCTGTCCCCATCACTCCTCCCTACTTATCACTCCTCCCTATCCATCACTGTCCCCATTATTCCTCCCTACTTATCACTCCTCCCTACCCATCACTTCTCCTACTCATCACTCTTCCTACCCTTCACTCCTTCCTATCCATCAATCCTACCTACCATCACCTCCTCCCTAACCATCACTCCTACCTACCCATCACTCCTCCCTACTCATCTCTCCTCATCACTCCTGCATACTCATCACTCCTCCGTACTCCTCATTCCTCCCTACTCTTCACTCCTTCCTACCATCATTCCTTCCTACCCATCACTCCTCCCTTCACATCACTCTCTCCTACCCATCACTCTTTTCTTCTCATCACTCTTCCCTACCCCTCTTCCCTACTCATCACTCCTCCCTCCCCATCAGTCCTCCGTACCCATCACTCTTCCAGACCCAATACTCCTCCCGACCATCACTCTTCCCTACCCATCACTACTCCCTACTCATCACACCTCCCTCCCCATCACTCCTTCTCACTCTTCACTCTGCCCACTCTTCACATCTTCCTACTCATCTCTCCTTCCTACTCCACTCCTTCCTATTTATCACTTTCCCCTACCCATCAATCCTTAATGCCCATGACTCCTTCCTACTCATGACTCCTCCCTTCCCATCACTCTACCCTACCCATCACTCCATCCTACTCATCACTATTCCCTCGCCCCCCTTCCCTACTCATCACTCCTCCCTCTCAAGCAATCCTCCCTACCCATCACTATTCCCTACCCATTGCTCCTTCCTACTCATCACTCCTAACTAATCACTCCTCCCTACTCATCACTCCTCCTTCCCCATCACTCCTCCCTCTGTCCCCATCACTCCTCCCTCCCCATCACTCCTGCCTATTCATCACTCCTCCCTACTTATCACTCCTCCCTATCCATCACTCCTCCCTATCCATCACTCCACTGTCCCCATCACTCCTCCCTCCCCATCACTCCTGCCTACTCATCACTCCTCCCTACTTATCACTCCTCCCTATCCATCACTCCTCCCTATCCATCACTCCTCCCTATCCATCACTCCTCCCTATCCATCACTCCTTCCTATCCATCAGTCCTCCCTACCATCACTCCTCCCTCCCCATCACTCCTTTCTACACATCACTCTTCCTACTCATCACTCCTCCCAACTCATCACTCCTTCCTACTCATCACTCCTCCCTACCCATCAGTCTTCCTATCCTTCACTCCTTCCAACTTTTCACTCCTTCCTATCCATCAGTCCTCCCTACCATCACTCCTCCCTCCCCATCACTCCTTTCTACACATCACTCTTCCTACTCATCACTCCTCCCAACTCATCTCTCCTTCCTACTCTACTCCTCACTCTCCATCACTCTTCCCTGCCCCATTCCTTCCTACTCATCATTCTTCCCTACTCATCACTCCTCCCTACCCCTCTTCCCTACTCATCACTCTTCTTTGCCCATCAGTCCTCCCTACCCATCACTCTTCCCTACACAACATTCCTTCCAATTCATTACTACTCTCTACCTATCACTCTTTCTACCCATCAATCTTCCTACACATTACACTTCCTATCCATCACTCTTCCTACCCTTCACTCCTTTCCACTCTTCCCACTTTCCTACCTATCACTCCTTCCTACCCATCATTCAATCCAAACCATCACACTTCCCTACCCATTACTTCTTCCTACTCATTACTCCTCCCCACCCATCACTCCTCCCTCCCTATCACTCCTCCCGACTCATCACTCCTTCCTACTCATCTCCCTCCTCCCTACCCATCTCTTCTCTAACCATCACTCCTCCCTACCCATCACTCCTCCCTATTCATCACTCCTCCCTACCCATCACTCCTCCCTACCCATCACTCCTTGGTTCTTGATCCTCCAAAATTATCCATCTAGAATTTATACTGGAGCTGGAGGAGGGTGTCCTTCAGGAGGAGATTTTTGAGGAAGAGCTGCCTTAAATGTAATTGGCCTTGTGTGAGTGTGGTTGTGTGATTCGATGTTTTAATTGTGTGGGGAAGAATGAGTTGCAGGAAGATGGCACTACAAATCAGGTTTTTGTCTTCTCTGAGCAGGCTTGAGTTTAGTGTAGGATTGGTCGTCTGTATCGAATTGTGAATTTAGCATTTTGTAAAAATGCTGCACGTCTGTCTTGGTCAGAGCTCCACTTCAATAAATCCAAGAGCCTTCCTACCTACCTCTCTTTCCTACCCATGTCATTGGTCCCCATGTGGACCATAACTTGTGGCTGGACAGCCTCCCTTTTGAGACTTGATCCAAGACATTCCTGACCCTGGCAACTGGCAGCTTCTGCCTCAGAATCTCTGATCCTTTCCTCTCACACCACTGCAGCTCTCCTGTTCTCTCCCAACCCTTCAAAGGCCAGGTTCTAGACAACATGCCAGAGTCCTGACGCTGTTACCCACCTTTATTCCTGGGCAGTCCTGCCTCACACTGAACTTCCTCCTGCTCTTCAAGTAAATGTATTACACCTTGGGGTTTTTGTTAACCCAAGCCCTTTATCTACTTTTATCTTTGCCTCTGTTTGACCTGCTGAGTTGCTCTAGCTTTGTGTTTTTACTCCAACCAAAGTGACTGCAGACTTTCCTGTTTTACGTGTGTGCACAGAGGTCTTAATATTGACTCTTGCTTCTCCTTCAGGGGGATATTTTACCAGGGATATTTGTGCACGAGGTGTGGAACAGGAGCTCATAAAGAATGCTTGGGACGAATTGGAGTTTGCAGTCAGGCCTTTGCAGGTAATGAACCAATGTCAACTCACTGGGAAAGAAATATCAAGACTGGGTCTTGCATACCAAACAGCAGCAACTGAAATGAGCCCAGACAGTGTTATATTTAAAGTAATATTTTAAATTATTAACCAACAACTTGGACCTTATCTGTTTGTGAACAGTCGCTTCATGTCCCCTACGTCACCTTATCTAACTGATCTAAACTATCCCATAACTACGAGCGAATATACTTCTGTGTGTGGAATAACCCAAGCTACTACAGATCAAGGCACAATTCTCGAAACGCAGTTCAATGTTCCATCTCAGATGTTCAGTGTCGACACATAGGCTTGAAAGTAAAGTGACACATTTTGGTCTGCTGCCCCCTTGGCCTCCAGGCCTCAACCCAAGCGCTACCCCCATACAACAGCACTGGGGTGGAGGGAGTGGGTGGTGGTTAGTGGTGGTGCTTACCAGGGTTGGAGATTTAGAGGATGTGTTAAATGGGATGGGAAGATAGTGATGGGACTGAATGGGCTGGAGGGGTAGTGGCGGTGCTGGTGGGGAGGGGGGTTAACGACAGCTCTGAGAGGCGGGGTTAGTGGCGGTGCTTAGAGGGAGTTGGTTGATGCGCTGAGGGGTGGTAGTGAAGCCAGTATAACATGGCGGCCACCAAAACCTACTGTCGTGAGAACGCCTTGTCACCGTTTCTTTTGCTCACAAAAGCCACCCCGAGTCTGACCAGAAAATTACTGCACTGGTTTCTTCATTCAACTCTGTGGCAGACAGAGGGTTTAGATGGATGGGTTGTAAAGGGTTTAGATGGATGGGGTCGCACGGGGTTTAGATGGAGGGGTTGTAAAGGGTTTAGATGGATGGGGTCGCGCGGGGTTTAGATGGAGGGGTTGTAAAGGGTTTAGATGGATGGGGTCGCGTGGGGTTTAGATGGAGGGGTTGTAAAGGGTTTAGATGGATGGGGTCGCGCGGGGTTTAGACGGTTGCGACACATGGGGTTTAGACGGATGTGACACACAGGGTTTACGTGGATGAGAATCAGTTCATGAAGTTGATGGGATCGACTGGGGATGACATAATGTTTATTAACTCATGAAAACCTTGTCAAGATGCTTCCAGTGAAATGTCCTTTTTAGACGGAGTGACAACCAAAACTTCCCTCTTCTTTGACGTAGGGGACATGAAGCGACTGTTCACAAAGTTTCAGCGAATTCAAGTAACTGACACAATTGTCACAATCCAAATGCGGTATTTCTTCCAATTCCAGAACCCTTTCCATGGGTTATCTGATTAGAGACCTTCACTTTTTGGTCCCAGAGTGGTCTTCCCATTCCCCGATAACCTGGAGGAATCAGAAACTGTCTCTCACCACGTGAGGCCTCCTCAACCCAGTTTCACTTCAAAGGAAGTTCCTTGAAATGGCCACATTCATTCTCGTATAACAGGGAGAAATCAGACAGATTGTCCATCGTCACACGAGGCCACGTCATCCCTTCCAAAGATGCTTCTTCAAGTGTGGGTTCTTATAATGGCCCCTGAGCTAAACTGCTCCAAAATCATGAATCTGTTTGTCACGTGGTCTCTCCTCAGATGCATCCAATGTAGGAATGTGCTGTCTTCAGTCTGCTGTCACTCTCCAAACCTGTAGGGTTTCGTTCAATTTCCTTTCTTAAAGTGATTGTCCCTCACAGTTCAAAATGGACTGAAAAATAGGAGATCATAATCCTGAGGAAAAAAATCAATAAAAAGGACAAGGGCTCAAAAATGTTGAATTTATCAATCCCCAAATTAAGCCCTGCTCCTTCTCTCTCCGACAAACCTGTGTTAATCACAAACTCACTTGACTGTTCAGCTCACTTCTGCTGACCCTGATTCAACCATGTGGATCCCACTCTCCGCTCTCTCTCTCTCTCTCTCTCTCTCTCTCTCTCTCTCTCTCTCTCTCTCTCTCTCCACAGCACTGCATGTCCCACACTGATCCCACTGCCCCCTCACCTCCCACGGCCTCGTCTCCGATCCCACTGCCCCCCACAGCCTTGTCTCAGTCCCCAAACTGATCCCACTACCCCCCCACAGCCTTGTCTCAGTCCCCAAACTGATCCCACTACCCCCCCCCACAGCCTTGTCCCAGATCCCACTCTGATCCCACTACCCCCCCACAGCCTTGTCCCAATCGCCAAACTGATCCCACTACCCCGCCCACAGCCTTGTCTCAGTCCCCACACTGATCCCACTGACCCCTCACCTCCCACGGCCTCATCTCCGATCCCACTGCCCCCCACAGCCTTGTCTCAGGCCCCAACTGATCCCACTACCCCCCCCACCCCCTTGTCTCAGTCCCCACAGCCTTGTCCCAGTCCCCACACTGATCCCACTACCTCCCCCACAGCCTTGTCCCAGTCCACACACTGATCCCACTACCCCCCCCCACAGCCTTGTCCCAGATCCCACTCTGATCCCACTACCCCCCCACAGCCTTGTCCCAATCGCCAAACTGATCCCACTACCCCGCCCACAGCCTTGTCTCAGTCCCCACACTGATCCCACTGACCCCTCACCTCCCACGGCCTCATCTCCGATCCCACTGCCCCCCACAGCCTTGTCTCAGGCCCCAACTGATCCCACTACCCCCCCCACCCCCTTGTCTCAGTCCCCACAGCCTTGTCCCAGTCCCCACACTGATCCCACTACCTCCCCCACAGCCTTGTCCCAGTCCACACACTGATCCCACTACCCCCACCCACAGCCTTGTCCCAGTCCACACACTGATCCCACTACCCCCCCCACCACAGCCTTGTGTCAATCCCCACACTGATCCCACTACTCCCCCCCCCCCCCCACAGCCTTGTGTCAATCCCGACACGACACTGATCCCACTTCCTTGCCTCTCCCACTACCTCTGGCATCTTATTCCACATTCCCAGCACCTTCTATTTAAAGGTGGCCCTCAGCTCCCTTTTAATCTTTCATCTTAAACCTACACCCTCCAGTTCCAGGTTGCTCTAATTCTGGGAAGAAGTAGGACTATTTACCCGCACATGATTTGATCAAACTCTTAGGCCCCCCCTCAGCGTCCTGTGCATTCCTTATCATTGCAGCTATCCAGTTCTGACAAGGCTCTCAAGAATCATTTTACATCTTTCCACTGGGACATCGATGACCCGGACTTCACCCCTCTCTCCAACTTAACTTCAGCTCCCCACAAAATCCGCTCCCTCTTTCTGGACCAGCACTGACTTTGCCATTAAACCTCAGGCACGGGCAGAGCCTTTGTGATCTGACAAACTGACCACAATCTTGCAGCGGCTTCTTCTCATATGTACTAACCATCCAATTTCACTATCGACGTCATCGATCCAGGTGAATTCTATGCTTTGCCATCAACGAATTGTTCCTCAGCTTCATTCTGCCCACTTCCTACTCAAGGTTCATAAGCAGCGCTGTCTATAAGGAGTTTGTACGTGTCTGCGTGGATATTCCCTGGGGGCAAACGGACCAGAGATTGTAGGTCAATCGGCTGTAATTGGGTGGCACAGGATCGTGGACTGAAAGGGCCTGTTACCGTCTAAATAAAGCTCTGGAAAAAGATAGTGGTGAGTGTGGGCAGAGCTTGGAGACCCATGTGGTGCTTCTCCCCAGCTGCCCAGAACCTGTCTGGGGTGCCTCAGCC
Organism: Narcine bancroftii; assembly: GCF_036971445.1. Classification (NCBI taxonomy): domain Eukaryota; kingdom Metazoa; phylum Chordata; class Chondrichthyes; order Torpediniformes; family Narcinidae; genus Narcine; species Narcine bancroftii. The sequence goes on along the minus strand of NW_027211895.1, from coordinate 11,929,065 downwards.
CCACTAACTCTGTGCTTCATCCTGTTTCAGATCCCCTCAGAAGCAAGCAGGTGGTGAGTGTTTCTGCTGCTTTGGCTGATGTCGTGTGCGTGCGTGTACTCAGAGAAAGCAATCTGCTGGAAGGGGATTCACCCGTTCAGGCAGCAGTGGGAGGGAAAGAAGGGTCAGCGTACCAAATGGAAGTCTTGCTCCAGCTCCCCACTTCCTTCCTTTCCCCAATTAGAGAACATCTTTCTTAGCCTCTGCCCTTCCCATGATCACCTCTCAGTTCCTTGCTCATGGGATCTGTTTCCACCTATCACCTGCTGTGCTGTGCTCCTCCTAGGTCCCTTACACCAGCCCCACCCCCCAGTGTCTACATTATATTCAGCATTACCTGAAGAGCTCAGACCTGAAACTGCAAATGCCTGTTGCTTTCCATGGAAGCTGTCTCACCCGGTGAGTTGCTGCAGGACGTGGTGTAACTTCATGAAAGTTGCGGCCCAAACTGCTGGACCATTCTTTATTTCACACAAATGGAGTTTTTCCAGAAAATTGGCTATTTTGTTTATGCATGACCAGGACTTTGTATATGTGTGTGCCTGTATGCATGACCAGGACTGTGTATATGTGTGTACCTGTATGCATGACCAGGACTGTGTATATGTGTGTACCTGTATGCATAACCAGGACTGTGTATATGTGTGTACCTGTATGCATGACCAGGACTGTGTATATGTATGTACCTGTATGTATGACCGGGACTGTGTATATGTGTGTACCTGTATGCATGACCGGGACTTTGTATATGTAAGTACCTGTATGCATGACCGGGACTTTGTATATGTATGTACCTATATGCATGACCGGGACTTTGTATATGTATGTACCTGTATGCATGACCGGGACTTTGTATATGTATGTACCTGTATGCATGACCGGGACTTTGTATATGTATGTACCTGTATGCATGACCGGGACTTTGTATATGTATGTACCTGTATGCATGACCGGGACATTGTATATGTATGTACCTGTATGCATGACCAGGACTGTGTATATGTATGTATCTGTATGCATGACCAGGACTGTGTATATGTGTGTACCTGTATGCATGACCAGGACTGTGCATATGTGTGTATCTGTATGCATGACCAGGACTGTATATATGTATGTACCTGTATGCATGACCGGGACTGTGTATATGTGTGTACCTGTATGCATGACCAGGACTGTGTATATGTATGTACCTGTATGCATGACCAGGACTGTGTATATGTATGTACCTGTATGCATGACCGAGACTGTGTATATGTGTGTACCTGTATGCATGACCAGGACTGTGTATATGTATGTACCTGTATGCATGACCAGGACTGTGTACATGTATGTATCTGTATGCATGACCAGGACTGTGTATATGTATGTACCTGTATGCATGCCCGGGACTGTGTATATGTATGTACCTGTATGCATGACCAGGACTGTGTATATGTATGTATCTGTATGCATGACCAGGACTGTGTATATGTATGTATCTGTATGCATGACCAGGACTGTGTATATGTATGTATCTGTATGCATGACTGGGACTTTGTATATGTATGTACCTGTATGCATGACCGGGACTTTGTATATGTGTGTACTTGTATGCATGACTGGGACTTTGTATATGTATGTACCTGTATGCAGGACTGGGACTTTGTATATGTATGTACCTGTATGCATGACCGGGACTTTGTATATGTATGTACCTGTATGCATGACCGGGACTTTGTATATGTATGTACCTGTATGCATGACCGGGACTTTGTATATGTATGTACCTGTATGCATGACCGGGACATTGTATATGTATGTACCTGTATGCATTACCGGGACTTTGTATATGTATGAACCTGTATGCATGACCGGGACTGAGTATATGTGTGTACCTGTTCGCATGACCAGGACTTTGTCTATGTATGTACCTGTATGCATGACTGGGACTTTGTCTATATATGTACCTGTATGCATGACCGGGACTTTGTATATGTATGTACCTGTATGCATGACTGGGACTTTGTCTATATATGTACCTGTATGCACGATTGGACTTTGTATATGTATGTACCTGTATGCATGACTGGGACTTTGTCTATATATGTACCTCTATGCACGACTGGAACTTTGTATATATATGTACCTGTGTACATGACTGGGACTGTATATATGTGTGCACCTGTAAGCATGACTTGGACTGTATATATTTGTGTCACTGTACACATTACCAGGGCTTTGTATATATGTATGTACCTGTATGCATGACCAGGACTATGTATATATGTGTACCTGTACACATGACCAGGACTATATATATGTGTACACCTGTACGCATGACCAGGACTGTGTATATGTATGTACCTGTATGCATGACCAGGACTGTGTACATGTATGTATCTGTATGCATGACCAGGACTGTGTATATGTATGTACCTGTATGCATGCCCGGGACTGTGTATATGTATGTACCTGTATGCATGACCAGGACTGTGTATATGTATGTATCTGTATGCATGACCGGGACTGTGTATATGTATGTACCTGTATGCATGACCGAGACTGTGTATATGTGTGTACCTGTATGCATGACCAGGACTGTGTATATGTATGTACCTGTATGCATGACCAGGACTGTGTATATGTATGTACCTGTATGCATGACCGAGACTGTGTATATGTGTGTACCTGTATGCATGACCAGGACTGTGTATATGTATGTACCTGTATGCATGACCAGGACTGTGTACATGTATGTATCTGTATGCATGACCAGGACTGTGTATATGTATGTACCTGTATGCATGCCCGGGACTGTGTATATGTATGTACCTGTATGCATGACCAGGACTGTGTATATGTATGTATCTGTATGCATGACCGGGACTTTGTATATGTATGTACCTGTATGCATGACCGGGACTTTGTATATGTGTGTACTTGTATGCATGACTGGGACTTTGTATATGTATGTACCTGTATGCATGACTGGGACTTTGTATATGTATGTACCTGTATGCATGACCGGGACATTGTATATGTATGTACCTGTATGCATGACCGGGACTTTGTATATGTATGTACCTGTATGCATGACCGGGACTTTGTATATGTATGTACCTGTATGCATGACCGGGACATTGTATATGTATGTACCTGTATGCATGACCAGGACTGTGTATATGTATGTATCTGTATGCATGACCAGGACTGTGTATATGTGTGTACCTGTATGCATGACCAGGACTGTGCATATGTGTGTATCTGTATGCATGACCAGGACTGTATATATGTACGTACCTGTATGCATGACCGGGACTGTGTATATGTGTGTACCTGTATGCATGACCAGGACTGTGTATATGTATGTACCTGTATGCATGACCAGGACTGTGTATATGTATGTACCTGTATGCATGACCGAGACTGTGTATATGTGTGTACCTGTATGCATGACCAGGACTGTGTATATGTATGTACCTGTATGCATGACCAGGACTGTGTACATGTATGTATCTGTATGCATGACCAGGACTGTGTATATGTATGTACCTGTATGCATGCCCGGGACTGTGTATATGTATGTACCTGTATGCATGACCAGGACTGTGTATATGTATGTATCTGTATGCATGACCAGGACTGTGTATATGTATGTATCTGTATGCATGACCAGGACTGTGTATATGTATGTATCTGTATGCATGACCGGGACTTTGTATATGTATGTACCTGTATGCATGACCGGGACTTTGTATATGTGTGTACTTGTATGCATGACTGGGACTTTGTATATGTATGTACCTGTATGCAGGACTGGGACTTTGTATATGTATGTACCTGTATGCATGACCGGGACTTTGTATATGTATGTACCTGTATGCATGACCGGGACTTTGTATATGTATGTACCTGTATGCATGACCGGGACTTTGTATATGTATGTACCTGTATGCATGACCGGGACATTGTATATGTATGTACCTGTATGCATTACCGGGACTTTGTATATGTATGAACCTGTATGCATGACCGGGACTGAGTATATGTGTGTACCTGTTCGCATGACCAGGACTTTGTCTATTTATGTACCTGTATGCATGACTGGGACTTTGTCTATATATGTACCTGTATGCATGACCGGGACTTTGTATATGTATGTACCTGTATGCATGACTGGGACTTTGTCTATATATGTACCTGTATGCACGATTGGAACTTTGTATATGTATGTACCTGTATGCATGACTGGGACTTTGTCTATATATGTACCTCTATGGACGACTGGAACTTTGTATATATATGTACCTGTGTACATGACTGGGACTGTATATATGTGTGCACCTGTAAGCATGACTTGGACTGTATATATTTGTGTCACTGTACACATTACCAGGGCTTTGTATATATGTATGTACCTGTATGCATGACCAGGACTATGTATATATGTGTACCTGTACACATGACCAGGACTATATATATGTGTACACCTGTACGCATGCTCAGGACTGTATATATGTGTGTACCTGTGCACATGACCGTGACTGTGTATATGTCAGTACCTGTGCATATGACCAGGACTGTGTATATGTGTGTACCGGTACACACAGCTAGGACTGTATATCTGATGGTACTTGTATGCATGATCAGGACTGTATAAATGTGTGTACCTGTGCGCATGACCAGGACTGTTTATATGTGTGTACCTGTGCACATGGCCAGAACTGTGTATATGTGTGCACCTGTATGCATGATTAGGACTGTATATATGTGTACCTGTAAACATGACCAGGAGTGTGTACATGTGTGTACTGTCCTTGTAACTCAGTTCCTGAAGTCCACCCAACATCCTAGTAAATCATCTCTGCCCTCTTCCTATCTTATTGGTATCTTTCCTGTAGTTTGGTGATCAAAACTGCACACAATTCTCCAAATTTGGCCTCACCAATGTCTTATACAACTTTACCATAACATACCAACTCCTGGACTCAATACTTTAATTTATGAAGGCCAAGATGCCAAAAGCTCTCTTCACAACCCTCTCCACTTGTGATGCCACTTTCAGGGAATTATGTATCTGTATTCCCAGATCTCTCTGTTCAGTGCACGACCATACACCGTGTACGTCCTTTCTTGGTTTGTCCTTCCAAAATGCAACACCTCACACTTGTCTGCTTTAAATTCCATCTCCCATTTTTCAGCTCATTTTACCAGCTGGTCCAAATCCTTCTGCAAACTTTGAAAACCTTCTTCACGGTTCACAACGTCTTCAATCTTAGTGTCATCTGCAAACTCACTGATCTAATCTACCATATTATTATCCAGATTATTGATGTAGATGACAAACAACGATGGTCCCAGCATCGATCCCTGAGGTACCACTAGACACAGGCCTCCAGTCTGAGAAGCATCATCCACCACTACTCTCTGGCTTCTCCCGTCCAGCCATTGTTGAATCTACTTCACCATGAACACCAAGCTCACGCAACTGTCAACACCTCTTTGCATTATCTGCACAATGTTTTTTTCTTACTCAATTTAGTGTCAGCCAACTTGACCCAAATCGTTAATGTACATTTGGAACAATTTCAGGCCCAGCATAAACCCTGCGGCTTTCTGCTCACCACTGATTACCATCCAAACTATCCCAACTCTTTGCCTTCTGTTCCATGATCATATATTATCCCCATTCCACACATTCTGATCTATCATATATCCAGGTGTCTTCCAATTCCTTCCTTAACAATACCTTCAAATTATCAACATTTCTGCTTTTATTCATGTGCAATTTCATGATTTATTTTCAGAAATTATTTTGAGTCCGAGTTGTGCCTCATAACTGAAAGTCAATAACTTGCTTCTTTTTGAATCTAGTGAAAACTGAGGGCAAGTTCCAGTCTGGAATCCCCTCCATCCACTGGGGAAAAAGCTGATCTAAGCCTTCAGATTTCAAGGGGAGTCTGTAACTCAGCACCATTAGTGCAAGTCCACACAATTCCATGGGAATATTGGGAAACACCCCACCTCCCACCTAAACCAAACCCATGTAACTGGGGAGGTATTTGGCTCACATTTACAGGGAATAACAGAACGTGAGGGGGTGGAGGGAGAGGGGGGCTTTGGAAGGAAGGGAAAAAGTTGGGTCAGGGAGAATGAAGACAGATAATGGAGGGCAGAGTGGCTCAGAAATTCTGGCATAGATCAGAGGGGAAGAGATACCTGACCTTAGGTACAAGGTTCCAGGGACTTTGCTCAGTCGTCTGCTCTTTAACACAGAATTCCTTCAATGGAGACAAGAAACACAGAAGCACAATGGATACAGGTAAGTTCATTCCCAGTGAGGGGCAGGGTGGGTGGGTGCCAGCCATGGGGAGGGGGAGGGGCATGTACTGGGCAGGGGGAGGGGCATGTACTGGAACAACTGAAATTGCACTGTGTTCCATAGAAGTCTGTGCTGAACTATTTTTCTCCCTGGTTCCACTGTCCTGCACCAGACCATATCCCTCCACACCTCTCCCATCCATGGACCTGTCCAAATTCTTCTTGAATGTTAAAAAAGAGCCTGCATTTATCAAACAAGCTGACAAATCATTCCATGCTCCCACCAATCTCTGCGTGGAGGTTCATCCTAATATTCCCTTCAAACTTTTCCCCTTTCACCCTTAGCCCCTGACCTCTAGTTTTTTATCTCTCCTAATCTCAGTGGAAAAAGCCTTCCTGCATTTATTCTGTCAAATCCATCATAATTTGTATATCTTTATTAAATCTCTCTTGAATTTTATGTGCTCCCGGGAATAATGTCTTAACCTGTTTAACTTTTCCCTGCAACTCAGTTCTTCAAGGTCTGGCAACATCCTTGTAAATCTCTTCTACACTCTTATTGGTCTTTATTGATGTCTTTCTTGTAGATAAGTGACCAGTACTCTAAATTTAGCCTACGTCGTATACACTTGCACCATATCATCCCAACTCCTATATTCAGTGCTTTGATTTATGAAGGCCAATATGCCAAAAGCACTTTTTATGACCCTATCTACCTTCTCTGCCAGTTTCAGGGAATTACGTGTCTGTATTCCCAGATCCCTCCGTTCTCCCACACTCCTCAGAACCCAAACATTTACCGTCTATGTCTTTCATGGACTACAAAAGGATTTGGACTGTTTGGAAAGATGGGAGATGGAGTTTAATGTAGGTAAGTGTGAGGTGCTTTATTTTGGGAAGAATAACAAGACGTATGCAGTGAAGGGGAGGGCATTGAGGAACAGAGGGATCTTGGAGGAATGGTTCAATAGACAATAGGAGCTGGAGTAGGCCCTTCGGCCTGTCGAGCCTTCAGTGACCGCCATTTTACAGAGCATGGCTGATCACTACTATCAGTACCCCTTTCCAGCCTTATCCCCATAACCCTGAACTCCTTTGCCCACAAGAGTCTTATCTAACTCTCTTTTGAACATAATCAGCGAATCTGCCTCGACCACCCTCTGTGGCAGAGCATTCCACAGATTCACACTTCTCTGGGTAAAAAAATGTTTTCTCATCTCTGTCCTAAAGGTCCTACCCTGTATTCTTAAACTATGCCCTCTAGTCCTCGTCTCCCCCATCATTGGGAACAAGTAATCTGACTTCACCCTGTCTATCCCCCTGATGATTTTGTAGACCTCAATCATGTCCCCCCTCATCCTTCTAAACTCCATCGGATACAAGTCCAGTTTTTCTAGCCTTTCAGCATATGTCAACCCCGCCATCCATGGAACTAACCTTGTAAATCTGCGCTGCACACCCTCGAGAGCTAGTATGTCCTTCCTCAAAATTGGAGACCAGAACTGGACGCAATACTCCAGGTGGGGTCTCACCAGGGCCCTGTACAACTGCAGAAGGGCGTCTCTGTTCCTATACTCCAATCCCCTCTTTATCTCTTGGTGCCTGCCACATTGACCACCGCCAGTGGGCTGATATCGCCTCAAACCGTGCATCTTGGCGCCTCACAGTTCGGCGGGCAGCAACCTCCTTTGAAGAAGACCGCAGAGCCCACCTCACTGACAAAAGACAAAGGAGGAGAAACCCAACACCCAACCCCAACCAACCAATTTTCCCTTGCAACCGCTGCAACCGTGCCTGCCTGTCCCGCATCGGACTTGTCAGTCACCAACGAGCCTGCAGCAGACGTGGACATACCCCTCCATAAATCTTCGTCTGTGAAGCCAAGCCAAAGAAGATCTACCAGGGCCAAATCATGGTGGTCATGTCTGACACAGAGTCTGGCCTTTCATCTAGAAGGGCAGTGGGGAGAAGAGGAGAACTGTAGTGATTGGGGATTCTATAGTTAGGTGAAAAGATAGGCGGTGTCTACCAGGTGCCAGGATCAGGGACATCTCAGATCAAGTCCCTGAAGAGGGTATATAGAATATAGGGAGTTAAGAAGGAAGCTGAAAAGCAGGACCTCAAGGGTGGTCATCTTGGGATCGCTGCCTGTGCCACGCACCAGAGAGGGTAGGAACAGGAAGTTGTAGCAGATGAATGTGTGGCTGAAGAGTTGGTGCAGGGGGAAGATTCCTGGATCATTGGGATCTCTTCTGACGAAGGTCTGTCCTGAACAAAAAGGACAGGCTGCACATGAACTGGAGGGGGACCATATCCTGGTGGGCAGGTTTGCTGGAGCTATTAGGGAGGATTTAAGCTAGCTTGGCAAGGGGTGGGAATCTGAATGTGAGGGCAGAGATTAGGGTAGAGGGTGGAAAGTATGATGCTGTGTGTTGTGGGTTTGAGAGGAAGGACAGGTAGGAGAGGAAGCAGACATGCAGTCAGTTGGAGGGTTTCAAATGTGTTTACGTCAATGCAAGGAGAATTAGGTGGGAATAAAGGGGATGTATTTGGAGCTTGGATCAGTATGTGGAACTACGATGTTGTGACCATAACTGAAACTTGGATGGAGGAAGGGCAGGATTGGCTGATGTAGGTACCTGGGTTTAGCTGTTGTAAAAGCGATAAGATGGGAGGAAAAAGAGGGGGGAGTAGCATTACTGGTTAGGGACAGTATCACAGCTGTAGAAAGGGAGGTGCTGTCGAGAGTGTGTATATTGAGTCAGGGTGGGTGGAAGTCAGAAATGGGAAGGCAGCAATCACTGTATCGGGATTAGAGGCCCCAAAATAGCCATCGGGACACTGAGGAGCAGATAAGCAGGGAGATTTTGGAATGGCGGGAAATACAGGGCTGATTTCAACTTCCCTAATATTGACTGGCACCTCCTGCCTGCAAGAGGGATGGATGGGCCTGAATTCATCAGGTGTGTCCAAGAAGGATTCCTGACACAATATCTGGACTAGCCAACAAGAGGAGAGACCACACTGGATCTGGTTCTGAGGAATGAATCTGGTCAGGTGGCGGACCTCTCGGTGGGGGAGCTTTTTATAACATAACAATTAAAGCACAGAAACAGGCCATCTCGGCTCTTCTACTCCACACCAAACTAAGTTCTCTCCTCTCGTCCCATTTTCATGCACCTTGCCCATAACCCTCCATTCCCTTCCCATTCATATACCTATCCAATTTTTCCTTAAATGACAAAATGGTCCCTGCCGTCACTACTTCTCCCGGAATAAAGATCTAATCTGCTCAATCTTTCTTTGTAACATTCTGAAACTCAGGTAACATTTTTGTAAATCTTCTCTGCACTCTCTCCACCTTGTTGATATCCTTCCTATAATTTGGTGACCAGAACTGCACACAGTACTCTAAATTTGGGCTTGCCAATTCCTTGAATAATCTCATCATCTCTTTTCAACTCGTGTAGATTTATAAAGACCAACATACTAAAGGCCTTCTTCACCACCCTAGCCACATGAGATTCTACCTTCAGCGAATGATGAACCATTATTCCTAGATAATTCTGCTCCACTGCATTCCCCAATACTCTCCCATTTACTATGTACGTCCTGTTTTGATTATTCCTTCCAAAAGGAAGCAATTCACAATTCTCATCATTAAACTCCATCTGCCATCTTTCAGCCCACTCTTCTACACGTCCAAATCCTTCTGTAATCTCTGAAAACCTTCTTCGTTATCCACAATCCCACCTATTTTAGTATCATCTGCATATTTACTAATCCAATTTACCGCCCCATCCTCCAGATCATTAATGTAACTGACCAATAACAAGAGACCCAATACAGATCCCTGAGGCATACTGCTTGTGACCACAACTCCCTGAGATTTAGCATAGTTATGGACAAGGATAAAAACAGACAAAATGGGAAAGTGCTTAACTGGGGAAGAGCTAATTACAATAGGTTGAGGCAGGAACTAGGGAGAGAAAATTGGGAACAGATGTTCAAGGGGGAAAGTACAAATGCAATGTGGAGGAGGTTTTGGGACCACTTGTGCTGGGTTCAAGATAAGTTTGTCCCATTGGGACAAGGAAAAGATGGGAGGAAAATGGAACCATGGCTGACGAAACAGGTGAGGAAGATGGAAGCATAACATAAGATTTAGAAGCAAAGAACAGGAAGGGTTCATGAGAATTATATGGTAGCCAGGAAGGTGCTTGAGAAAGATGTTAGGAGCTCGATGACAGCATGAAAAGGCCTTGGTAAGTTGCATTAAGGAACCTCCCCATTTACCCATTAAGGCTGGGTACATTGTTGTAGGAATATACTTGAGGGAAATCAGAAGGGATAAAAAAGAGAGCATGAGATGTAACTGGGAGGCAGGATACTGGATGATCTATTGAGATTCTATTGAGATTCTACGAGTAATAAGGTTGGCTGAGGAGGGAATTTGTCCTGTTAAAGATCAAGGCTGCCTTTGTGGGAGATATATTTCTCATTGATCTTTATGGTGTTAAAGATCATGGAGCCAAGGAATGGCAGCAAACAAGTTGCAGGGACCTGCACCATAAGCGCACCAGGGAGAGGGTTTGGCAGGTTGGAGTGGCTTTTTCCCAGGGCTGAAATGGCCAACGTGACGGGGCATAGATTGAAGGAGCTTGGAGGATGTAAGAGGTAGGTTTATCACCCAGAGAGGGGTGGGTGCATGGAATGCACTGCCGGAAACAGTGGTGGAGGCAGGTAGAGCAGGACTTTAATATGATTGGATAGGTACATGGGGCTGAGAAAAATGGAGGGCTGTGCAGAAGGGAAATCCTAAGCTGTTGTTGCACACCATGTTCCAAATGTGGCCTCGCCTATATCTTGTCCAATATAACAGCCCATATTCAATTTTCAAAACTTTGATTTATGAAGGCCAAAGTGCCAAAAAACCTCTCTCGACAATCCTATCTATGAGGCAGAGATGTACAGAGGTACCTGGCTATAGCTCACTGAGAGTGGCCATATAAGTAGATGGGGTTGTAAAGAATGCATAACGTGTGCTTGCTTTCATTGGTCAGGGCATTGAGTACAAGAGGGAGGGAATCATGTCACAGTTGTACAACCACATTTGGAATATTATGTGCATTTCTGGTCACGTCTTTACAGGGAACAGATGCAGCTGAGATGGAGAAATTAAGAGAAGGGGATAGAATCCTTGCAGGGAACAGGGTGTGAGGACGTGTAATTAAGATGTTTCTAGCCGTAACAGTTCCAAGATTAGGTCTTCCAGTCCAGATCATCTAAAATGTCCACCTTCTTCCTCAAATTTGGCTTTCTCCCCACCACCATCAATTCAGCCTCAACCGCACCTCCTGCTCATCTGCCCTGGCCCCCTCTGCTTCCGGACGCAACAAACACAGAATTCTCCTTGCCCTTACCTACCACACCACCAGCCTCTGCATCCTAAACACTATCCTCCGGAATTTCTGTCACTTACAATACGATCCCACTACCTCTTCCCCTTGCCTCCCCTCTCTGCCTTCCATAGGGTCTGCTCCCTCTATGATCCCTCCATCCCAGCACCTTCCCCTGTGGGTGCAGAAGGTACCAGTCTTGTACCTACACCTCCTCCCTCACCACAGTTTGGGACCCCAAACAGACCTTTCAAGTGAAGCAACACTTCATCTACTGCATCCAGTGCTCCCGCTGTGGCCTTCTCTATAACAGAGAAACTGGGCACAGACTGGGAGATTATTTCACTGAGCACCTTCACTCCATCCACATCAGCACAGAGACCTCCCAGTGGCAAACCACCATTTCTGTGTCCCACTCCCATGATCATGTCTGTCTATGGCCTCATGTACAATCCCACCAAGACCACCCATAAACTGGAGGAAGAACACCTGTTTTTCCAGGCTCTCTCCTGCTGGATGAAATTAACATCAATTTCTCCAGTTTCTGCTAGCCTGCTCTCCTCTTACCCCTCCCTTCCCCCTGTCCTCCCCTCAGCTCTACTCCCCCCCCCCAACAACTTCCCTCTCTGTTCACCCAGCTATCCGTCCTTCCCCTGCTTGCTGGGTGCCCTCCCTCTCCCTTCTCCACCTATCACCTCCTGCCTTTGCTACCTTTCTTTCTAACCAGTCGCCTGCTGACACTTTTCCAAACCTTGTTGGAGGGTTCAAGCCCAAAATGTTGGTTCTGTATCTTTATCTCTGCTATATAAAGTCCACTGCTAAACCTGCTGAGTTTCTCCAGCATCGTGTTCTTACTTCAGAATCTCCCCTGCAGGGTAAAAATATCACAAACTGAAGGGCATATGTTGAAGGTGGTGGAGGGAAGAGTTTAGAGGAGGTGTGAGGGGGCAGGTTTTTAGCACAGAATGTGGTATAACCATATACAGCACAGAACAGGCCCGTTGTCCCTACTAGTCCATGCTGGAACAAATTCCCACCCTCCTAGTCCAACTGACCAGCACCCGGTCCATACCCCTCCAGTCCTCTCCTATCCATGTAACGATCCAGTCTTTCCTTAAATGTAACCAATGATCCCGCCTCGACCACGTCTGCCGGAAGCTCATTCCACATCTCTACCACCCTTTGCGTAAAGAAATTTCCCCTCATGTTCCCCTTATAATTTTCCCCCTTCATTCTTAAACCATGCCCTCTAGTTTGAATCTCCCCCACTCTTAATTGAAAAAGCCTATCCACGTTTACTCTGTCTGTCCCTTTTAAAATCTTAAACATCTCTATCAAGTCCCCCCTCAATCTTCTACGCTCCAGAGAAAAAAGCCCCAGTCTGCACAACCTTTCCCTGGAACTCAGACCCTGAAATCCTGTCAACATTCTCGTGAACCTTCTCTGCACTCTCTCTATTTTGTTTATATCTTTCCTATAATTTGGTGACCAAAACTGTACACAGTACTCCAAATTTGGCCTCACCAATGCCTTGTACAATTTCATCATAACCTCCCTACTCTTGAATTCAATACTCCGATTTATGAAGGCCAACATTCCAAATGCCTTCTTCACCAGACCATCTACCTGAGTATCAGCCTTGAGGGTACTATTTGCCATAACTCCTAAATCCCTTTGTTGCTCTGCACTCCTCAATTGTCTACCATTCAATGTATATGACCTATTTAAATTTGCCTTTCCAAAATGTAGCACCTCACATTTATCTGTATTAAATTCCATCAGCCATTTCTCAGCCCACATCTCCAGCCTTCCTATATCACCTTTTAATCTACGGTAATCTTCCTCACTGTCCACAACACCACCAATCTTTGAATCATCCGCAAACTTACTTATCCAATTCTCCACCCCGACATCCAGATCGTTAATATATATAACAAATAATAGTGGACCCAGGACCGATCCCTGAGGAACTCCACTAGTCACCAGCCTCCAATTTGACAAACAATTTTCTACCACTACTCTCTGACACCTCCCATCCAACCATTGCTGAATCCATTTCACTACCTCCTTATTTATACCTAATGCCTCCACCTTTTTTCCTAACCTCCTGTGGGGAACTGTGTCAAAAGCTTTCCTAAAGTCTAAATAGACAACATCCACAGCCTTCCCTTCATCAATCCTTTTTGTAACCCCCTTGAAAAACTATAAGGGTTGTTAAGCATGATCTACCCCTGACAATCCCTGTTCTTCCAAATATTTGTAAATACCATCCCTCAGAACACTTTCCATCAACTTACCCACCACAGACGTCAGACTCACAGGTCTATAATTTCCAGGCTTACATTTGGACCCTTTCTTAAACAGCAGAACAACATGAGCCACCCTCCAATCCTTTGGCACTACCCCCGTGACCAGTGACATCCTAAATATCTCTGTTAATGGCCCCACTATCTGTACACTAGTCTCCCTGAGTATCCTTGGGAATATTTTGTCCGGTCCGGGAGATTTATCCACCTTTATCTTTTTCAACACAGCCATCACTACCTCCTCGGTTATCCTTATATGCTTCATGACTTCCCCACTATTTTTCTTTACTTCAACTGGTTCAATATTTTTTTCCCTAGTGAATACAGAGGAGAAGAAATCATTTAAAATTTCCCCCATTTCCTCTGACTTCTCACTCAGCCGACCCTCCCTATCGACAAGGGGTCCAATTTTAACTCTCACTAATCTTTAACTTTTAATGTACCTATTGAAACCCTTTGGATTGACCCTCACATATATTCCCTTTTCTACCTTTTACCTTAACCTCCATCCTACCTTTGTTATCTTTATCATTCTTAACTAGGTGGCCATGCACCCGACACTGCTCACAAACTCTGCTCCCCACCCCCCTGCCAAACTAGTTTAAACCCTCCCCCACAGCTCTAGCAAATCTACTTGCCAGGATATTGGTCCCCCTCCAGTTCAAGAGGAGTCCGTCCCTTTTGTACAGGTCCGACTTTCCCCAGAAGAGATCCCAATGATCCAGAAATCTTATCCCCTGCCCCCTGCACCAGCTCTTTAGCCACGCATTCATCCTCCACATCCTCCTAGCGCGTGGCACGGGCAGCAATCCAGAGATTACTACCTTAGAGGTCCTGTTTTTTTAACTTCCTGCCTAATTCTATGTATTCCTGTTTCAGGACCTCATCCCCACTTCTAACTAAGTCATTGGTCCCCACATGGACCACAACTTCTGGCCGCTCACCTTCCCCTTGCAGAATTCTGTGAACTTGATCAGAGACCTAGCACCAGGGAAGCAACAGACCAACCTGGATCCCCGATCTCATCCAACAAACCTCCTATCTGTCCCTCTGACAAGTGAATCCCCAACCAAAATTACCCTGTTCTTATCCCTTCTGAGCCTCAGGGGCAGCCCCTGTGCCAGAGACCTGACCCCCACGACTCGTCCCTGATAGGCTGTTCGCCCCAGCAGTATCCAATGCCGAATACATGTTGGTGAGGGGCACTTCCACAGGGGTAATCTGCACTGGCGCTCTCCCTCCTTTCCTCACAGTCACCCAATTCCCTGACTCCTGCCTTCTAGGGGTGACTGTCTCCCTGTAACTCTTCTCTATCACTGCCTCTGCTTCCCTTATAATCCTCAGTTCATCCAATTGCAACTCAAGCTCCCTAACACGGTCACTCATGAGTTGCAATTGGATGCACCTTTTGCAGGTGTAGTCGTCAGGAACAACTGTGCTGTCTCCGACTTCCCACATCCCACAATTGGAGCACTTAACTACCCCAACTGACTCCATTTCCTCCTTTCTCAATGTATATAGGTTATTTAAAAAGAAAAACTAAACAAATAGTACTAAAAGACTAACCAAAAAGGACACCTTATCACACAGGGAGTGCCTTCTTACCGAAGCCCCTCGAGCCAAAGTCCCAAGTCTCCACTCCTTCACTGCTCCACTCCTCACTGGTCACTCCCTCCCCTTTCACTCCTTTTATAGGCCCCTTGACCAATTAACCCCATCACTTTCACCAAGCTCCTCCTCCTCCGACTGCCAGCCCGACTCTCTCCGAGCTCCTCCTCCGACTCCCAGCCGAACCAAGTAGGTGCCTAGAATGACCTCCAAGGACAAAAGCAGGTTCAATCCTGATATTTAAGAACGAGAGAGAGAGAGAGAGACTTGAATATGCAAGAGTTTAAGGTTATGGATCTTTTACCAGCAGTAGGGGCTTAGTTAAATTCAGGCATTGTGTTTGGCACAGACATGGTAGATCAAAGGGCCTGTTTGATCACCCTCTGGAGACTTCCACTGTAAACATTGCATCCAGTTGATTAACCCCCCTGGATCCCATCTAATTTAACCTTGGCCACCAGCCAACCACATGGAACCTTGTAAATGTACAAGACCAAAGCAGCAAAGGTCACCACCTGCTGTTGCCTATCCTTTTGGAAACTCAGTCAAACTACCGTGCAGAAGGCCGCGCTGATGAAGACCTTTCAGCCTTTGATTTTCCATTTGCAAATAAATGTGTGTCCAGCTGTTGAGCAGCAGCTCCACATAATATTTACCATATAACAGTTTAAGGCATGGAAACAGGCCATCTGACAGACTGGGATCAAGTCCAACAATTAGGAATAACGAGAGCTGTCAGCTATGAGATTCACTGCTGGGGTTGTGGCTGGGGGCTGAAGAATGATGGCTGACAGATTGGTAATGATTGCCCTGATCTCTCCCTCCAGGACTGCCGAGGATGCAGGTGACCAAGTATTATGACGGAACTCCACAACCCCCCAACTCCGGTCCAATGATCACCATTCAGCAGGGAGACATTATCGAAGTTCACGGTGCAGAGGCACACTCTATCTGGTGGGAGGTGCGAGGAAACATTTCATCTCATGTAACCAAACTTCCCTGGGACTGAAGCTAGGAGTTTTGGAGTGAGCCCCTCCCCTTGGCCCAGTGGTCTTCTCTGCTACCTCTCCCCTCAGCCCAGTGGTCTTCTCTGCTACCTCTCCCCTCGGTACAGTGGCCCTCTCTGCTATCCCTCCCTTCAGTCCAGTGGCCCTCTCAGCTACCCCTCCCCTTGGTCCAGTGGTCCTCTCTGCTACCCCTTCCCTTGGTCCAGTGGTTCTCTCTGCTACCTTTCCCTCAGCCCAGTGGTCCTCTCTGCTATCCTCCTCTCGGCCCAGTGGTCCTCTCTGCTACCCCTCCCCTCGGTCCAGTGGTCCTCTCTGCTACTCCTCCCCTTGGTCCAGTGGTCCTCTCTGCTACCCCTCCCTTTGGTCCAGTGGTCCTCTCTGCTACCCCTCCCCTCAGCCCAGTGGTGCTCTTTGCTACCCCTTCCCTTGGCCCAGTGGTCCTCTCTGCTACTCCTCCCCTTGGATCATTCACAGCCTATCTGATCTCTCTCACTTTGCTGTGTGTGACATCCTGCTGTGCATGGACTGGCTGCGCTTGAGAACCCTGAGCTATCCCTGCAGGCTGCACGAGGCATCACCTAGCTGCAGTATAACACTCGTTCCGTTTCTCTTGCAGGGTCGAAACCTGACAACGAGGGAAGTGGGCTTCTTCCCAAGAGACTGCGTCAAGCCGTTGCCCTGTGTGAGTGCCACTAACAATTCTTTAGTTCAGAGTATGGCTGGCACCCAGGAGTAGGTAATGTTCAAAATGTACTATTTTCTTGGTCCAATTTCCTGTCATTTCACTGCTTCATCAGTTACCTACCCACCAACTCCATCCAATAGCCCTGTACCCCCAATACACCACATTAACCCCCAGAACTCTCCAGTAACAATCCTCCAACAGCCCTGGCAGCCCTAATTTACAGTTCAGAATATGCCACCTAAGTTGGCGTTCTGGGTAAATCCCATTTGCTCACATTAGTGCCACATCCTTGTGAACCCTCCCTTCCATAAATGTGTCCAAATGTCATTTGAGTATCAGAATCATGCCCCTTTCTACAATTTCCTTTGGTAGAGATCATTCCAGTTATGGACCACTCCCTCAGTTCTGAGTGAAAATGTTGCCGCAACTAGGGAAGCAGGAAATGGGAGAACAATTGAATAAATTATTTGATTCTGTCTTCACAAAAGAAAATGCTTGTAACTCTCCATGAGAAAACAAGGCATCGGATGGACCAGCATAGAGAAAGAATTGTCATCAGTTGTGAAATTGTGTTGGTAAATGGATGGTGTTGTAAGTCAATAAATCCCCAAAACCCAATATGCTGCTTCCCAAAGGAAATATACAGGTACTTGATGCACAGTATTTGGAGATACAGGGATTGATTAGGGATCGTGTTGTGAGTGGTCGGTCATGTTTAACTAATCTTGTACAGTTTTTTGAGGAGGTTCCCAGGAAAGTTAATGAAGGAAAGCCTATGGATGTTGTCTTTGATAAGGTCCCTTGTAGGAGATTAGTCAGGAAGGTTCAGACACTCAGTATTCATGGTGAAGTAGTGAAGTGGATTCGACATTGGCTGTGCGGGAGAAAAGCCAGAGAGTCCATCAGCTGGCCAGGTCCATTCCTCAGTATCAGGTCCAGCTCGAACACTCTTGTCGTCGCCTGTCTACAAACTGCATCAACAACCCTCCTTGGCCACACCTAACATCTTGAGCCCCATCTCACCCTTTTGCACCAAGGAGGTACCACTCAATATTAGGGATATTGAAGTTCCCCCTTGACAGCAACGTTTGTCTTTACCCCTTTTCCTGCGTGTCTGCCCCTCCATGGCCAGAAGCTATGGCAAGGCCCACAGGAAACTCCCAACTGAGTGATCACTCCCTTCCTGTTTCTGACTTCCACCCACAATCCCCCCGCAAGATCCTCCCTTTCTTCAGCTGTGATGTCGTACTTGATTAGCAATCCCACTTCCCAACCCTCCCTCCCTCCCCTTTATCTTCAACCTGCCAAACCTGCCCTTGCCACTGCCATGTCTTTATAATGGCCACAACATTGTCGTTTCATATACTGATCCATACAATTCTCTGTTCCTGATCAATTGCTTGCTTTGTTTGTAGGTTCCAAAACGTGTGGATTACTTGGAACTTGCCTGGTATGTAGATCCTTTAAGCTTGTGCTTCCAGGACAAAATTTCACATAGTTGCACTGACAGGCTTGGCAAACAGCCTGTTTAGGCATGGTGGCTGTAGGTCTTCAGTGTGACATTGTTTGGAAGCCAAGTTGTAGCTATGACTGTACGGTAGTCGAGGACACTAACAGTGGTTAATGATGAGATCTTCTTACAATTGGGCAAAACTAAGGTTTTAAAAAAAAATCTCACCATTAATCAGTTACGGCTACAACTTGGCCTCCAAACAACTGGTCTCTCTGAAGACCACATGCCAGGTCCAGTCACTGCACTGAAACAGGTTGTTTGCCAACTGTGTTAGTGTCAACAACTCTATGAAATTCCATCCACAACTATTGATACATGGCCTTTGAGTCAGTAGGTGAAAGCAGTGCTGGCTGTGGTTTGGCACGGTTGGTGTAGCAGTTAGCATGCCTTTACCGTGCCAGCAATCAGTATCAGACTGGAGTTTGTACGTTCTCCCCATGTCTGTGTGGGTTTTCCCCGGAGGAGTCCGCTTTCCTCCCACCATTCCAAACGTTATTATGCATTTTGTTTAAATTTTAAAATTTAATTTAAAGATTTAAAAAAGCTAACAGTGTGTGTGGGGAGGTAAAACAAACTCAGTACTGTACAACAGGTTAAAGTTCAAGGTTCCTTTTATTGTCAGGTAATAATACATTAAAAATGTAATTACCTGATATACATCAACTTTTGCCTGCCTTAAGGAGAATAGAGAGTCCCCGTGAGCATTGCCTGGCACACCTAACAACAGGAGAAAGAGAACCAGAGTCCCTTCCGGGTCACTGAGTACATGGATTCGCCTCCAGCCTCCGCAGCTGCCCAGACTCCATCAGCGACCCAGGCTCCAGATCTCAACCTCCAACACGATCAGGAAGCCTTAAAGAGCCCCCCTTGAATCCTGGCTCCAATACCTGGTTCCCATCAGCCAGTCTCCAGCAGCCCATGCAGGTCCCCCAACTGTGTCACCCACAGCCTGTATGGGTCCTTCAGCTGCTGCTGTGTTCAACGTCCTGTAGGTCATCTCCTCTGCTTCTCCTTCTCAACACGGGGGTGTTCTTCCCATTTTTGTGCCCAGCCCCAGTCAGCTGCTCTCTAGTTCTGCAACCCCCTTGTGGTCCACTGCCCAGCACAGGCACCACCATCTTAAAGACAAACCTGCAGTTGTAGGATGTTCATAAAACAGTCAGCTCATCTAACAGGCTGTTTAAAGCCTGTATGGGGTCGTTGGCATCCAAACTGAGCAGTAGGACCTTGTGGAGCAGTGCTATGTCTCCACTCCCGACTCTCCCATGTCCACACCAATTGCAAGCTGCCATTACAGCAACCCTAGCAGGAAAAACTGTTTTTTCATTGCAGCGTGCAAGAGGCCTTAGCTGCTGCCAAAAGCAGCTTCTCCTTGTCAGAGAGAGAAACCAACCATTTTACTCTGCTTTTCTATTTTTTTTCCCCACAAAATGAGATGACTTCACATTTTCTGCAGATGCTCCATGACCTTGCCCCGTCCACAACCTCACCTGCAGCCTGCTATTCAAAGCACCAGGGTGGCTTCTTCCCCGCAGCCATCAGGTTCCTGAGTGATAAATGACCACACACACTATCTTCCTTTGACTTCTCAAGCATTAAATTGTTTATTGTGGTCAGGGGGTTTATATAAATGTTTGCCCTGTGATACTGCCACAAAACAACAAATTTCATGACTTGGTCATGACGATAAATTCTGATTCTAAGCTTTCTGTCAGCAAATATATTCCAGTTGGTTCCCCCGTACAATTAATTGTACAAATTGAGAACAGTCAGGGGCCAAATCGATCCCTTTGGCTCGACACTTGTCAGAGCCTCTCAATCTGAGAATGACCTGTTTATTCCCATTTTGTGGCAGGTGACAATGACAACATGAGACCACAATGCTTCGAAGGACTGGGAAGTAATTGGCATTGTTTCCACAATCTAGAACATGGGGCATTTTACTCTTGTCTCAACAACCCGAGTTGGGATTGGGATATCCTGGTGTGGGGCCATGGGTGAAGCAGATCCTTTCTGCTGTGGCTGACTTCATTCCACTGATTGAGAAGTAACTGGTCGAATTTTCCCATTGGCCAGGTTTGCTGGAGCCATCGATCGGCTGCAGGCAGAGGCTACCTTGATCCACCGCAGGGACAGCACTTTCCTTGTTCGGCAGAGACCAAAGGATTTGGAGGAATTCGCCATCAGCATCAAGTGAGTTGTTGGAGACATTGGACACTAATGGCTGGAATCTACGACAAAAATAACAACTTATGTTGTTGAGAAATGAGTGGATCAGGCAGAACCCATGGAGGGAGTGGACAGTCAATGTTTTGTTGAAAGAACATTTTTCTTTCATCATATAGCTCAGTAACAGGCCTTTCTGGACCACGGCCCTGTGCTGCCCATTTACACCCAATTCACCTACAGCCGCTGTATGTTTTGAAGGGTGGGAGGAAAGCGAAACACCTGGGGAAAATCCACACAGACATGAGGAGAACGTACAAATTCCTTGCAGACAGCGATGGATTCAAACTCATATCGTTGGCATTGTAACAGCACTGCACTGTCCGCTATGCTAACCGTGCCCCCTCTTGGGAATTGGGAAAACTGGTCCAGAGAACCGTAGAAGGCTACAGCTCAGAAACATGCCCTTCAGACCATCTTACCTACGCCAATGTCTCACCAAGTCCCATCAACCTGCACTGTGACCAAAGCCCACCACCCCCTTCCCATCCATGTATGGACCCACATTTCTCAAATGTTGAAATAAAACCTGCATCCACCAACTCCACACTGCCAAACAGCCCAGTTCAGGCCCTACAGCCCATGTTGCTGTGCCGATCGATCTGAATCTTCCCTCCCTCACACCCTCTATTTTTCTTGCATCGGTGTGCTGGTCTATGAATCCTTTAAATGTCTCTTGTACCAGCCTCCACCATCACCCCTGGTGATTCATTCCAGACACCCACCGTTCTATATATGTCTCCCTAATTTTGGATTGGATATTGTATAATGAACAAGAGTCGATAAGGGAGCTGAAGGTTGGGAGCCCTTGGGAGGAGTGATCATAACATGATAGAATTCACCTGCAGGTGGAGAGGGAGAAACTAAAATCAGACCTGTCTGGATGCCAGTGGAATGTAGGGGACAACAGGGGTATGAGTGGGGAACTGGCCTGTGTTCATTGGAAAGGCTCACCTGCAGGGAGAGCAGAGAAATGCTGGAATTTCTGCAAGAATGAGGAAAGGCGCAGAAATATTTAAATTAACAATAGAGGTTAATGCCAAAATAAACCAAAAAGAGGGCTCCTTATCCCACACGTATTGCTAGGCACAGGGTCCTTCCTGGCAGTGAGGGGAAGCCCGCGCCATCTTGGACTAGCTGCGTGTTGCGGCGATTCAGTCCATTTACTCACGTGTTTGCTCGGCCCATTTCCGCCTCCCCCCAAGAATCGCCACCGCTCTCTGAGCAGTCTACCTCTGCGCTTGACCCGGGGGTCCAGAGCCGACAGGTCGGAGTCCAGGTGCGTGACTTTGAGGCAATCGACTGTGAATCTGTCCTGTCAGTCGCCAGTGTCCAATGTGAACACCATGCCATCTCTCTGCAGTACCTTGAAGGGGCCTTCGTTGGCAGAATGTTTAATGTGCAAGATGTCTAATGTGCTGGTCTGTGAGCTGGGGGAGTTGAAATGTAGGTCCCCTGGGATGGAGAGCAGTGCGCTGTACACCATCTGCAGATGATGCTGGCAGGTCCTCCTTCGGTGCTGTGCAGATCCCGAGCAGTACCTACAGGAGCTCGTCCATCCAGTTTGGCCCGGTTAGTCGGGCTTTCAACACAGCCTTCAAGTGGTAATGGAACCGTTCAACCAGTCCGTTTGCTTGGGGAAGGTAGGCCGTCTTCTGGTGGACCTGGCTGTTGCAGAATTTCACCAGGTTGGACCAGAGGAAGGAAGTGAATTGCACTCCCCGGTTCGCACATGTGGGTTGGGACTCTGAAACGCACGACCCAGGTGGCGAGGAAAGCCTGGGCGCACATCTCTGTATCACACGCAGCCATGGGTATCGCCTCTGGCCAGCGGGTGAACTTGTCGATGGTTGTGAACAGGTACCTTATACCCTGGTTTACTGGGAGAGGGCCGATGATGTTGACATGGACATGTTTGAATCTGCGTTGTGCCAGCTCGAAAGACTGCAGGGGGGCTTTGGTGTGCTGATGCACCTTGGCGCACTAACACTGCAAGGAGGTTCGAGCCCATAGGGTACCGTCTCTATGGAGTCCATACCACACGAACTTGTCCGAGAGCAGGAGGACTGTGGATCTTATGGAGGGGTGCGATACACCATGTATCTGGTTGAAAACCCTCAGTCTCCAGGTCACAGATAGGATCGGCCTTGGGGACCAAGTTCTCCTGGTGTGGGGCAGAAGTCTCTGACCTTCAGTCTGGTGATGGCTGTCCAGTACGCCTGGACATCTGCCTCCTCCCTCTGGTCCTTGGCGAGCTGGCCGATGTCAAATCCTCCTGAGGTTGTGGCAATCGTCAGCCGGCATGAGTGTGCCATTAGAATCCTCAACATGCAGGACCTGAGAAACAGAAACCCCTCCAAGCTAATGCACGAGATGGTCAGTGATCACCACTGTATCATCCACTGGGGAAGTGTTACTAAATAAGGAGACATCCATACAAGGTGAGTGTAAACCAAAGACTGATTTTACTGGTTTGAATTCCCCATGTCTTTGCGCTGGCCTGCCCACTTCCGGTGATGTACCCTCCGACTTCTGGAAGTGATGTAATTGCGCCATGTGGAAGTGGAGGGCTCCTTAGCTCGCACGTGTCGCTAGGCACGGGCTCCTTCTCGGTAGTGAATGAGAGCCTGCGACATCTTGGACCAGCCACATGTTGCGGTGATTTGGCTCGTTTACTCGCGCGGTCACTCGGCCCGCTACACCGTTACACAGGAACCCATGTTGTTAAATGGAAAAAAAACCCCAGATTCCTCATCTAAGAATGAAACCCCAGCCGGTGAGGGTTGCCGACCAAGTTAAGGAGTCCACTACTAACCCTAACCCTAACTATGGGGGTCATCAAAAAAAGCAGAGATGATTAATCTATGTTTTGAAAGTAATTGAGAAAAGGACCCCAAAGAGAAAGAAAGTAGAAGAACACCTATTTTTTTTCTAGAGACAGACATGTTGTCACATTTGACAACCACTGAGTGTGAGTGGGAGGGACAGCATCTTTCCAACTCAGAAAAATGGCCCTTCTAGCAATGAGCAAAGCAAAAACCACGATGTGGGATTGTGAAATAGTCAGTATTAAATCCATTGGCCACTCACTCCAAAAATACCAATGAAAGGGCTGGAGTCAAGTTAATATTAAGAACTAATGATAATGTGTGAATTACCCCTTGCCACAAATGAAAGAGAGAAGGACAGAATCAAAACAGATGATACAAAGTCCCTTCCTCTGTTATGTGATTATCACATTTTGAGGAGAATTTAAGGTAACCTTCAGCTATCTGATGGATGTCTTTAAATTGAATTAATGAGTGTCTACCACAAAGAGAAGATGAGTGAACATATTCCATCTAGTTTCAGCAAATGGTTGTTGAAAGTTTTGTTCCCATATTTTCTTAACACCACCCAGGGAACAATCCCTAGATCTTGAAAGAAACTCATAAAGGTCAGAAAGCAATCCTTCATGATTAGGTTTAAAATTCTACACTTGCCAAATAAGTTTAAAATCTAAATCCTGCAGAAGCTTCAATGTTAAAGAATTTATGAAGCTCCTGATCTGTAAATAATGATAAAAGTGATGTTTAGGTATTTTAAATTTAAGAGATAATTGTTCAAAAGAATTCAAGTTTTGGTCAATATATACATCTAGAAAAGATTGGATACCCAAGCTTAGCCATTGAGTAGAACCGATATCTTGGACCAAAGGTAGAAAAAAATAATTATATAGAAGAGGGCAAATCAATAAAAAACGGTAACCAAAATGTTTTCTAAATTGAAACCCAAATTCTCAAAGTGTGTCTGACGACCTATTTATCAGTTAAAAAAGGAGAGGGAGCTCCAAGTATCGAAAGGAGAGTAGCCTTGATCTCTAGGTCCATCCATCTTGAAGCACTTTGATATTCATCGTAAAGAATCCAAATAGCAATAGATCTAATATTCGCTCCACAGTATTAAAATCTAAAATTAAGTCATTCCAAACCTCCTTTTATCAGTATTTTGAAGGAATTTTTGTTGAGGTGGGTGCTTGTTTTTCCAAAGAGATGGGAGAATCTAATGAATCAAAAAAGAATTTAGGAACAAAAAACAGGTACAGCTTGAAAGATATACAAGAATTTAGGCACAATATTCATTCTGATAATATTAACCTGTCCAATTAAAGTCATCAAAAGGAGAGACCATTGAGATAGAGACTTCTTAACATGATTCAGTAGGGCAAAGAAATTTTCCTTAAACAAATGATGAAACTTTTTAGTAATAGTAATGCCGAGATAGTTACTGAGATGTAGCAAAATATGTGGAATAGAAGGGTCAGGATTGGATGTGTATAGCAGAAGATCAACAGCATAGAGAGACACCTTAGAAATATTTCCAGCTCGAGAGATTCCAGAAATCTGTGCTGATTGCCGAAAAGTGACCACAAATGGTCCCCAAGCCAAATTAAATAGAAGAGAGCTTAAGGGACAACCCTGTCTGATTCCACAATGCAGTTTAAAGGGTTTGGATTTAATTGAAGCTATAGGGATAGATATATCAATTTAATCCAATTAATAAATCGAGAACCTACATTAAATTTCTCCAGTACACAAAATAAATATTCCCATTCCACTCTATCGAATACCTTTTCAGCATCTAAAGAGATAATACACTCAGATAACAAAACTGTGGGCGAATCAAGAATATCTAAAAGATAATGTCCTTTTGATGAATCCCCTTTGATCCTCAGAAATAATTAGAGGCCATAACATTCTCTAATGTAGAGGCCAGAATCTTAGACAAAATCTAGGCATCATAATTTAGACGGGAAATTGGTCTGTAAGATGAACAGTCTTAAGTTAAAACCAATATGAAAGCAAAAGAGAGGGCAGACAAGGAAGCAACAATTAGTGGAAAGATAGAGGATTGGGAAGTTTTCAAAATCTTACTGAAGGTAACTAAAACAACTCATAAGGAAGGAAAAGAAGTATGAAAGAAGTCTGGCAAATCATATCAAAGAGGATATGAAAAACCAGGTATATAAAGAAGAAAAGAGAGGTGAGAGTCGATAAGGGATGACTATAAAGTGACACTGGAGAAATAATAACGGGAGACAAGGAGATGGCAGAGGAACTAAGTGAGTGTTTTTGCATCAGCCGCCACTGTGGAAGACATGAGCAGCGGGCTAGTGTGGAAGGGTATCAGGGAAGAGAAGTGAGTGCAGTTACTATTTCAAGAGAGAAGGTGCTCAGAAAGCTGAATTGTCTAAGGGTAAACAAGTCTTCAGGACCAGATGGATTTCACCCTTGGGTCCTGAAAGAAGTAGCAGGAGGCTTTGGTAATGATCTTTCAGGAATCGATTCTTGTATGTTCCCGGAGGACTGGAAAATCGCAAATGTCGCCTCACTGTTCAAGAAGGAGGGAGGCAGCAGAAAGGAAATTTATAGACCGGTTAGCCTGACGTCAATGCTTGGGAAGATGTTGGAGTCGAGTGTCAAGGATGAGGTTACTGAATAATTGCAGGCACCAGACAGAACTGGCCACTCCAGCATGGTTTCCTTAAGGGAAAATCTTAACCATATAGCCACTTACAGCACAGAACAGGCCAGTTCGGCCCTACTAGTCCATGCCGTAGCAAATCCCCACCCTCCTAGTCCCACTGACCAGCACCCGGTCCATACCCCTCTAGTCCCCTCCTATCCATCATCCTCGATTGTTGATATCGATGACAAACAACAACGGTCCCAGCTCTGATCCCTGAGGCACCACTAGTCACAGGCCTCCAGTCAGAGAAGCATCATCCACCACTACTCTCTGTCTTCTCCCAGTCAGCAAATTTATAACCTCTCAATGGATACCTAGTGTATGAAACTTCTGAACTAGCTTCCCATGTGGGACCTTGTCAAAGGCCTTACTAACGTGTAAACATCCACAGCCTTTCCTTCATATACTTTCTTGATAACCTCCTCGAAAATTTCTATAAGGTTTGTTAAATATGACCTACCACATGCTGACTGTCCTTAATCAGCCCTTGGCTGTCCAATTACTTGCATATCCTATCTCTCAGAACTCCTTCCTATAATTTACCTACTACTGACGTCAGGCTCACCGGCCTATAATTTTCTGGTTTACATTTGCAGCCTCCAATCCTCCAGCACCTCACCCATGGATAGGATGTTTTAAATATTTCTGCCAGGGTCCCTGCAATTTCTACACTCATCTCCTTCAAGGTCCAAGAGAATATCATGTCAGGCCCTGGAGATTTTATTCGATGTAAGGCAGCAAGAACCTCCTCATCTTTAATCCTACATGTTCCATGCCACTATTGTTTCTTTTCTTTCCCTTCCTTATACACTTTGCCAGCTTCCTGAGTAAATACTGATCTGTTTCAGATCTCCCCCATTACGTTAGGCTCCGCACATAGTTGACCACTCTGATCCTCTAGGGGACCAATTTTGTCCCTTACTAAACTTTTATTCTGAATATGCTTGTAGAAAACCTTCAGTTTTACCTTCACATTATCTGCCAGAGCAACCTCATGTCTTCATTTTACCGTCCTGATTTCCTTCTTGAGTATTTTCTGTGCTCTTCTATTACCTCATTAACTCCTTGTTGCCTACACCTGCTAGACACCTCCCTCCTCTTTTTAACCAAATCGCCAATATCCCTTGAAAACCAAGGTTCCCTTTACCTGGTAACTTTGCCTTTAATGGAACATGCAAACTCTCCACTCTCAAAATTTCCCCCTTGAAGGCCACCCACTTACTGAACACACCCTCGCCATAAAACAATTTATCCCAATCCACTCTTCCTAGATCCTTTCTCATTTTCACAAAATCTTCCTTCTTCCAATTTAGAATAACTCGAGGCCCAGACATCTCCTTATCCATAGTTAACTTGAAACTCATGGTCACTGGACCCAAAGTGTTCTACTCATACCTCTCTCATCTGACCAGTCTTGTTCCCTAATAGGAGATCAAGTATTGCATCCTTTCTCGTTGGTGCCTCTATATATTATAAAACAATACAGTACAGTACAAGTCCTTCGGCCCTTGAAGTTGTGCTCACTCATACGTTCCTCCCTACCCCATAGAGAAGCAGATGTGGGGAGAGGCAGAGAGTGCAGAGCACCCCTGTGGCTGTTCCCCACAACAATAAGTATACTGCTTTGGATACTGTTGGGGGGGGAAAACAACCCTCCAGTCGATGTGCACACATCGAGGTGGGCATGTCCCTGGTGCAGAGGCTGGCTCCTCAGCTCAGAAGGGAAGGGAGAAAAGAGGAGAACTATAGTGATTAGGGACTCATTGGTTAGACGAATGGGGAGAAGGTTCTGTGAACGAGATAGAGTCACCGAGATAGTATATTACCTCCCAGGTTTCAGGGTCAGGGACGTCTCTGAACAAGTTCACAGCATTCTGGAGGGGAAGGGCGAGCAGCTGGATGTTGTGGTCCACGTGGGAACCAAATGACATAGACAGGAGTAGGGGAGGTCCTGAAGAGGGAATATGGGGAGTTAGGGAAGAAGTTAGAAAGCAGGACCTCAGGGGTGGTTTTCTCAGGATCGCTGCCTCTACCACGCACCAGAGAGGGTAGAAACAGGAAGTTGTTGCAGATGAATGTATGGCTGAAGAGTTGGTGCAGGGGGCAGGGGGCAGATTTCTGGATCATTGGGATCTCTTCTGGGGAAGGTCTGACCTGTACAAAAAGGACGGGCTGCACCTGAACTGGAGGGGGACCAATATCCTGGCAGGCAGGTTTGCTTGAGCTGTGGGGGAGGATTTTAACTAGTTTGGCAGTGGGGTGGGAATGAGAACATGAGGACAGAGATTAGGGTTGAAGGACAAAAGCATGATGCTGTGTGTTCTGAATTGGTGAGGAAGGACAGGCAGGGGACAGAACATAAAGGGAGCCAGTTAGAGAGGTTGAAATGTGTCTATTTCAACTCTGGGAGTATTAGGAATAAAGGGAATGAACTTGGAGTTTGGATCACTACGTGGAACTACGATGTTGTGGCTGTTACTGAAACTTGGCTGGAGGAAGGGCAGGATTGGCTGAAGCAGATACCGGGGTTTAGGTGTTTTAAAAGGAATAGTATGGGAGGTAGAAAGGGAGGGGTTGGGGGGGACATTGCTGATCAGGGATAGTATCACGGTTGTAGAAAGGAAGGAGGCTGCAGAGGGAGGGCCAACTGAGTCGGTATGGGTGGAAGTCAGAAATAGGAAGGGAGCTATCACTATGCTGGGAGTTGTCTATAGGCCCCCAAATAGCCCTCGGGACCCCAGGAGATCAGCAGGCAGATTTTGGAATGGTGGGAAATACAGGGTTGTAGTTAGCTTCCCTAATATTGACTGGCACCTCCTGACTGCAAGAGGAATGGATGGTGCTGAACCTGTCAAGTGTGTTCAAGAAGGATTCCTGACACAGTGTGTGCACTGACCAACGAGAGGAGAGGCCAGACTGGATCTGGTTCTGGGGAATGAACCTGGTCAGGGGGCGGACCTCTCGGTGGGGGAGCATTTTGGTGAGAGTGACCACAACTCCCTGAGCTTTAGCACATCAACAGAAAAGGATAAAAGCAGACAAAATGGGAAAGTGTTTAACTGGGGAAGCACTAATTACAATGGGACGAGGCAAGAACTAGCGAGAATAAATTGGAAATAGGGTGAAAGTGTAGAACTCGTGTGGAGGAAATTTAAGGAGCACTTGTGCTGGGTTCAGGATAGGTTTGTCCCACTGGGACAAGAAAGAGATGGTGGAAAAAGGGAACCATGGCTGACGAAACAGGTCAGGCAACTAGTCAAGAGGAAGAAGGAAGCAGGAAACAGGAAGGGCTCATAAGAAGTATATGGCAGCCAGGAAGGAGCATAAGAAAGGACTTGGGAGAGCTGGAAGGGGGCATGAGAAGGCCTTGGGACATAGGATGAAGGAGAACCCCAAGGTGTTCTATGTATATGTAAAGAGCAGAAGGATGATGAGAATGAAGGTAGGGCTGCTAAAGGATAAAGGAGGCAACATGTGCCTGGAGGTGGAGGAGGTTGGGGAGGTCCTAAATAAATACTTTGCTTCAGGATTCACAAGAGAAAAGGACATTGATCATGGTGAGGTTGGAATAGAACAGGCCTGTGTGCTGGCCAATGTGGAGATTAAGGAAGAAGAATTATTGGATCTTCTTAAAAACGTTAATTTGATAAATTCCCAGGGTCAGATGTGATCTACCCCAGGTTGCCATGGGAAATGAGGGAAGAGAGAGCTGGAGCAGTAGCTATAATCTTTGAATCCTCTTTGGCTGCAGGGGAGGTGCTGGAGGATTGGAGAATGGGAAATGTAGTCACCTTGTTTAACAAAGGTAATAGGGAGAATCCTGGGAATTATAGACCAGTGAGTCTTACATCAGTGGTGTGTAAACTAATGGAGAGGATTCTTAAGGACAGGATCTATGAGCATTTGGAGAAGTCCAGTCTAATCAAGGACAGTCAGCATGGATTTGTGAAGGAAGGTCATGCCTCACGAGTCTAACTGAATTTTTTGAGGAGGTAACTAAAGAAATTGATGAGGGTCGGGTGGTAGATGTGATCGACATGGATTTTAGCAAGGCATTTGATGAGGCCCTCCATGAGAGACTCACCCAGAAAGTTATGAGGAATGAGATCAGTGGAACCTTGGCTGTGGGTAAAAAATTGGCTTGAAGGAAGAAAGCAAAGAGTAGTAGTGGAAGGAAAGGATTCTATCTGGAGGTCAGTGACTAGTGGAGGGGCCACAGGGATCTGTTCTGGGACCCCTGCTCTTTGTGATTTTTATAAATGACCAGGATGAAGAGGTTAGAGGATGGGTCAGTAAGTTTGCAGATGACACAAAAGTTGAGGAGTTGTGGATGGAGCTGAAGGTTGTCAAAGGTGACAAAAGGATATAAACAGGATGCAGAGTTGGGCAGAAAAAGTTCAATCTGCATAAGTGTGAGGTGATTCATTTTGGAAGGACAAACCAGAAGGTTGAGTACAGGGTTAATGGTCGGTTACTAAAGAGTGTGGATGAACAGAGGGACCTTGGGGTCCAAATCCATACATCCATCAAGGTCACCGCACATGTTGATAGGATAGTTAAGAAGGCCTATGGGATGCTGGGCTTCTTTAATAGGGGGATTGAGTTCAAGAATAGAGAGGTCATGGTGCAACTCTACAAATCTCTGGTGAAACCATATGTATTGGGTTCAATTCTGGTTACCTCATTACATGAAGGGTGTGGAAGCTACAGAGAGGGGGCAGAGGAGATTTACCAGGATGTTGCCTGGATTGGAGAATGTCTTTTGAGGCAAGGTTAGCAGAGCTGGGACTTATCTCTTTGGAGCATAGAAGGATGAGAGGAAACTTGATAGAGGTCTACAATATTTTGAGAGGCATAGATAGAGTGGACGGATAGCACCTGTTTCCCAGGGCAGGAATAGCAAACACCAGAGGATGTGGGTACACAGTGAAGGGAGGGAAGTTTAGGGGAGATATCAGGGATAGATTTTTAAAAAAACACAGAGTTGTGGGTGCCTAGAATGCCTTGCTGGGAATGGTGGTGGAGGCTAGAACATTGGGGGCATTTAAGAGACTCTTAGACAGACCACGTGGAAGGAAGAAAAATAGAGGGTTACGGGGTAGGGAGGGTTTCGTACTTTTTCTTAAGGAATATATGGGCCGGCACAACATCGAGGGCAGAAAGGCCTGTACTGTGCTATTTGGTTCTATGTTCTATGTTTGATTTTCATGGATATTGAAAAGAGCAGCTGAGTTTCTCCAGCATTTCAGTGTTTTCACTAGCACGTGGTGTGGGTAACAATCCTGAGATCACTACCCTGGAGGTCCTGTCCTTCATCCTTGTGCCTAACTCCCTGAACTCTCCTTGTAGGACCTCCTCACTCATTCTACCCATGTCATTGGTCCCTACATGGACCACAACATCTGGCTGCTCACCCTCCATCCTGAGAATGCCTTGAACTCAATCAGAGATATCTCGGACCCTGGTGTAATGGGTTTGCCTCCCAGTATTGTCAAATAATTTGCCTGATGGGGAAGAGGGCAAGCATCCTTCAGTGTCCTTTTATTCAACCAGAGAAAATCTGGCCAATGTGGAGATCTCCATTTTTTTCCACCCCAGCACCATTGGTGACACATATTCACTCGTCGATTTTCTGATGATTTCCTTTTCCTCCATCTCACTCAGAGGTGACGGTCATGCTCTGGCTTACAGCAGATGTTCTGTCGCTAGCCCTCAGCTCTCTCTGGTAATCATCAATCCTCAGCTGAACATCACATAAGGTCCATTCGTGAATCAGCTGACACTTTAATGTGCAGGATAGCTCTGGGTAAGGGCCGCGCTTGGCAAACACGAGCTCCACTTCATCATTCATGTTTTCCGTCTGTTTTCCTTGTCTGCACAAGCCCTCAAGCACTAGGTCTGCTGCCTCATTCAGCCTGATCCAGTAGTCGACTGGGCTTACTCTGTGCTTGGACAGAGTAGCATAAAAGCGGGAGGAAGACATCAGGGCATCATTGAAATATTGGAAGAGAACATTGTATATTCTTGACATCAAGCTCAGGACCACAATACAAGGCAGTGTTCACAACATCTCTGGCCTTGCCCATCAAATGGCTTTGATTTCTTCTGCTTGGTCACACACAGGAATCTTTTTCTTTCTGAGATGGGTTTTGTCATGCCAATCCAGACCTGGACTGAGGGTTTGTCAGTGTTCTGAATGTCTGGAGTTCTTTATTGGGTTTAACATAGACTGTCACATGTGGACAGTTCTGTCTGTCAACGTGACCTGCGTGGCAGAGGTAGCTATTCCTGTTTACAACACCAGCTGACCTCAGATCTGCCACAATAAATTCCTCAATTTGAGCACCTAACTGCTTAACTCCATCTGTGAGATGGTGGATGGTATCCCCGTCACTGCCAGGTGTGGAAGTCCTCTCTCACGGACCCAGAACCAGGAGTACAACCAGTGTACAACTCCGCATCTGCACAACTATCAGGATATGAGCACATCCCTACTGCCAGCAGTAGCACCAGCTCAAAACCCCTACCTTCTGGCAACCTCGGAGTGGCAGAGCCAGCCATTATTATTGCAGCCTACGCTTTCAACTATTAAATGTCCCTGCGTTGTGTATGTTACAGTCAATGTTACTGTACAACTGCCACAAACCATTGCTGAGTGGGATTGGGATGCTAGAGATTCACTGTGACTCGTGGGCTTCACTCCAAGGGAGGAGTGTTTTGCATGTTTGGGTGAATGAAGCTTCCACTGTCAAATAGGCAAGTGGTGGGGTGGTGTTTCCCTGGATGTCCAGCATGGCCCTGAAGAGTTGATGGCCTCTGTCCTGAGCCAGGGTTACCAATGCCAGCGTCAGCTCGTCATCTGAGGAGTTCCATTGGCTGCCGACGGTCCAGTAAGATGGCAGCCCTCATGGTGTGTACACGGCCCCGTCATCATTTGCCGGGAAAGTAAAGGGAGAAGGCGGAAGTGATGTCGTCATGGTTGGCGGTCTCTGTAGTGGGCGTGTTTGGCCATCCCAGGTCCAAGGAAGTGATGGTGGAAGTGACATCATCGTTGTTGGCGGTCTCCGTGGTGGGCATGTTCAGCCGTCCCATGTCTCCGGAAGTGACGTCGTCGTGGTTTGTAGTCTCCGTGGTGGGCGTGTGTGGCCGTCCCAGGTCCCCAGAAGTGATGGCAGATGTGATGGCATCGATGGTGGCGGCCCCCACACGCACATGGTGCTGCTGGAATTCGGGGTTTGTTTGGTCTTACAGACCTTCGCGAAGTGTCCTTTCTTCCCACAGTTGGGCAGCATTTCCTCTGGTGCTTAGCCTGCCAGCAGAAGTTGCACTTTGGGTGGTTGTTAGCCACAGTGGTGGTCAGCTCAGGACAGAGGGGGCTTGCGATTCCTGCCTCCCAAGATGGTGCCCCCCATGTTCCCCACGAGGCAGCCACATATTTGCTGGAGAACATTTTGGCGTTGTGGACGGCCACCTCTAGAGTGTTCGCCAGTTCGATGGTTTGGGGTAGGGTCATTTGTCCCTGTTCGAATAGTATCTGTCTCACGTCGCCGGAGCGGATACCTGTTACGCAGGCATCTCTGATCAGCAGCTGTGTGCTGTTCTGCACTCAGAGCCTGGCAGTTCCAGCCCCTCATGAGCTCCTGCAGAGCCCTGACAAAGTAATTGAAGGTTTAGCCCGGGTCGCTGCCTGCGTGAGTGGAGGGTGTTCCACGCATAGACCTCATTCACCTGGACTTTATCCTGGTCCTTCAGGATGTCCATTGTGGTTCCGTCTATCTGGCAGTCCCGGACCATCCAGTAGTCCTGGTGCCCGATGTACGAGTACAGCAGATGGAGCTTGTCCTCATTGTCCTGGATGACTGCGGAGACTGTGAGGAACTTTTTGAAGCAGCGACGCCAGAGCATGAACTTGTCGCTGCCTCGGGTTCTCTCAGGTTAATTTCCAGATGATCCATGTTCTGGAAAAAACAAAATCTTGCAAATAAAATTGATTCACAATCAATTGCACAAAGACTGAAGATGCCGAAACTGAAGGTTTTTATTTTAAGAGATAGACAGTATCCCCATGTGGTTCGCTCACACTGACCCAGACTCGAACTGGGGGCCGACTTGTGGCATGACAGCCTTTATGGGGGAGAAAGGGGAAGAGTCACGAGCCGGCCAGTGAGACCAGGGTCGACCAGGAAAGGTCATGTAATTTACATGTAATGGATATGTCCAATAGTGGATTCACCGCACTCCTCATTCTGTCCCACTCTCCCAGCATCTCATGAGGAATAATCAGCCCCACTCTTTCCCAGCGTTTTTTAAATGTCTTCTACTCAGTCCAAGTCCCCCTCTCCCAGGTCTCAACAAGAAACTAAATGAGTCACAGCAGTTCCAGCAGGTACCTGCAGGAACCTTTCCACTTTGAGAGGTCCGTCTCAGGAATGAGCTGCCCAAATAAACTGCAGAAGTGGCACAAAGACAATGTTCAAAAGACATTGGGACAGATCATTGGAAAGGAAAGGCTCAGAGGTCACAGAGCCAATGTGGCCAGGCCAGAATGCCCATACGTGAGGCACGGGTGAGTTGGGCTGGGCACCCTCTGGTAAGCTGTATGGCTTCATGAATGTCCATGAGTTATAACAGGGTTGGTGAGATGGGTGCAGGTCTGAGGGGATGGTCCACTGCACTCATTATCATTACCTTCTCATCTCTTGGCAGCTACAACAGTGAAGTGAAACACATTAAGATTATTTCCAGTGATTCATCCTTCTCCATCACACAGAACAAGAAATTCCATACATTAAAGGTGAGTGACCCTCGTCCTGAGGGAACCAGAATCTGGCATGGTCAGCAGTGACTGCCCATACTCCACTTTCCTGGAGAAACGTTGGGCAGCCCTGCAATATTCTGGGGCTGGTTCTGCTGGGGAGGGAGTTCCAGGTCCAGCAACAATGAAGGAAAGAAGTATTTTAAAGGAATGTGCAGGTGCTGGTGATCTCTGTGCTTCCAGTGGTGGTGCTTTGGGAGGTATCGTCAGAGGTGCCAGAGGTGGGAACTGCTGCCAGGATTGTGGGAAAGCACTTGGAGAACAGTTTGTTTAGACATAGAGCAGTGTAACAGGCCCTTTCAGCCTATGAGCCTGTGTCACCCAGTTGACCTACAACTCCCGCCCGCTATGTTTTGAAGATGGGAGTCCCTGGGGAAAAGGTACAAACTCCTGACAGAGCTAGAATCGAACCCCGGTCCTGATCACTGGAACTGCAGCAGTGTTGTACTAACCTCTACGCTAACCGTGCTGCCCCTCAGTTTATGAATTTATGGGAATAAGTTTAAAGGGAAAAGATGTACCAAGATCAGTATTGGTAATGACAAATATCAGATGGGTTTGTGTAAAGCAAAATAAAGTGTTTGCCCCTGCAAATAAATACTAACATGTTTTGGGAGACCGTGTGTGCACAGTAGAGTAATGGAGTTATGCAGCTTGCCACCTGCCCACACCAACCAAAATATGCCATGTCTACTTAATTCACCTGTTCCCACCCCAAACCAGAAAAAATAGAGGGCACAATACAAAAGAGGGTTCATTCTCACTCTATTTTATGAATAACTATTAATACTACAAATTCTGATCCAAATTACCCCCACTAGATACCTCTATTAATGATAGAGAAATTATAAAAAATGTGTGTGTGTGAAAAAAAAACAGACCTTTTTGGACTGTGGCCGTAAGTGAAAAATAAGAGAAGAAACAAAAAATCCCCAGGTGAGTCTGGTCAAGTCAGTTGGTCCAAAAACACATTCCACAGAATTCCCTCCCAATTCAGTTCCTTTACTGAATACAGAAGGACTCCATATGAACATGGGGGAGAGAGAGATGATTGATGTTGCTTGGCAGTAAACTTACGAATCCTTTGCAGGTTTCGTCACCGTGGACCTTTCCTGGTTCTTGCAGGTTGGTTTGGTTTAACCACCTCTCTTAGAAAGCCAGTGCCTTTAACACAGCTTCCCCACAATTCCCTCCTTTGCAGCAGACAACCAAGTGACCCCTCTTTATCATAGTCTCGAGTTCAGTCCGCCAGAAAACCATTCTCAACACAAAGTGAGATCTCTGCGTATATTTCTGACTCCTCCACCAAACTCTCTGTCTCTTCCTTCACCCAGCCCGAGGCATTCTCTCTCTCTCGATCTCTCTCTCCCTCCCTCCCTCGATCCACAAAACACTTGCCTTTGGTCCATTTCCCTTAACCTATCCTATCCATGTATTGATCCAATTTTTTTAAATGATGCAAATCTACTCGCCTAAAGCACCAGCCCAGCAGTCTGTTCCATACACCCACTGCACTCAGTTTAATAAAAAAGTAACCATTGAACTAAAGAACGCTACTGCACAGAAACAGGCTCTTTGGCCCTTCTAGTCTGTGCTGAACCTTTACTCTGCCTTGTCCCATTGCCCTGGATCTGGACCAGAGCTCTCCATACCCCTCCCATCCATGTACACTTACAAATTTTTCATAAATGTGGTAAATGAGCCCAGATTCACTGCTTCAGCTGATAGCTCATTCCATAGTCCCATCGCTCTGTGTGAAAAAGTTCCCATAAATGTTCCCTTTAAACTTTTCCCCTTTTACCCTTCATGAAATCTACAAACTTCCTGATCTACACCTCCATCTCTTCATAAAAGCCATTTATAAAAATGCCAGAGCAGGGATCCCAGAGCAGAGCACTACAAGTCACTGGCCTCCAGAAAGATTATATTCCATTCCACTGCCCTCGGCTTGCTGCAGACAAGCCAATTCTGAGTCCAAGTAGCCAAGGTTCCACGGAGCCCAGGCCTAATGACTTTGTGAATGAGCCGACCATGGGGAACCTTGTCAAACCCCTTATTAAAATCCATATACACCACACTCATTGGCTCACCTTCATCAATTTTCTTTGTCACCTCCTTGAAAAATTCAGTTAGGCTCATGAGGATGTGGGCCAAACACAGGCAGATGGGACTTCTGTCTGTGGGAAAATGTGGTTGGCGTGTACAAGTTGGGCTGAAGGGTCTGATTCCATGCTCTATGACTCTAAGACCATGACTGTGACTTTCCCATATGGTCCATAGCTGTGCTAAAGATCAGGGAATTGTCAGTATCTCCAAAATGCTCACCCACTGACATCTGTCATCTGATGTGGTCATTGCCCAAGACTAGATCTACTATTGTCTCTCCTTGGCTGGTCCATCCACATCCTGTGTCAGCAATCCTTGCTGGTCCTAACATATCTGTCCCATCTCAACCTTTTGTACCAAGGAAGTGGCAATCTCTATATGAAAGTTCAATGGATTCAGATTGAAAGGAAGCTGATGAATATTCTGGGGAAATAGTCAGTTGTGAAATTTTTGTGTGAACCGTGCCTCATGGAGAGCTGGGCTTGGTGGCCAGCAGACCCTCATGACAGTACTCACCTGGTCTGATGCTCACTGATGTTAACTCTCACTTTCTGATGATAGGAGCTTGTGGACTATTATGGGTGCCACTCCCTCAAGGAAGGCTTCCGCTGCCTGGATACCACTTTACAGTTTCCCTATAAGATCCCAGAGAGTGTCAGCAGTAACAGTCCTGCCCAGGCTGTACGGTCATGTAAGTACCACACTCAGCTCTGGATAGAATTAATTGGTTGCAATCTCTGGTCAAGCAACCAATCAGCAATGACAATAGCAGGAGATCTGAAGCACGATTGGTTACAATTATACGGCCTCGTAGTTTTATCTCGTGCTCTTTAAAATTGCCTGTCATTTTTATTGCCTTTAAAAAGAAGGTATATTAGCATTGGAGTCAGGTCTGTGACAATTCTCTAAGTGTCTCACAAAGTGAATTCAAGTTTTTTGAAGAGGTAACACAGAATATTGAGGGTTGAGTGGTTGACCTTGTCCAGCAAAGCTCTTTAGAAGCATAGAACAATACAGTACAGAAACAGGCTCCTTCAGCCCTTCTAGTCTATGCCGAACCATTATTTTTGCCTACTCTCACTGACCTGCAGCATGTCCATAACCTTCCATCCCTCTCCCATCCATGTCCCTGTCCAAATTCTTCTTAAATGTTAAAATTGAGCCTACATTTACCAATTCAGCTGGCAGCTTGTTCAACATTTCCATCACTCTCTGTGTGAAGAAGTTCCCCCTAAACCTTTCCCCTTTCACCCTTAACCCATGTTCTCTGGTTTGTATCTCACCTACCCTCAGAGGAAAAAGCCTGTCTATATCTACTCTGTCTATCCCCATCATCATTTTAAATACCTCGATCAAATCTTCCCTCATTCTTCTACACTCTAGGGAATAGCTTTATAAAGCTGCAACATTACCTCACCTAACCTGTTTAACCTTTCCCTGTAACTCAATTCCTGAAGTCCAAGCAACATCCTAGTAAATCTTCTCTGCACTCTTTCTATCTTATTGATATCCTTCCTGTAGTTCGGTGTCTAGAACTGCACACAATACTCCAAATTTGGCCTCACCAATGTCTTATACAACTTTACCATAACATCCCAACTCCTGGACTCAATATTTTGATTTATGAAGACCAATGTGCCAAAAGCTCTCTTTCCAACTCTATCCACCGGTGACACCACTTTCAGGGAATTATGTATCTGTATTCCGAGATCCCTCTGTTCTACCGCACCCCTGAGTGCCCGATCATTTACCGCATACATCCTTTCTTGGTTTGTCCTTCCAAAATGAAACACCTCACACTTGTTTGCATTAAATTCAACCCACCATTTTTCAGCCCATTTTACCAGCTGGTCCAGATCCTTCTTCAAGCTTTGAAAACCTTCTTCACTGTCCACAATGTCTCCAATCTTAGTGTCATCTGCAAATTTGCTGATGCCTGTTCCCCAGAGGCTGGTGGAGAAGCTGGCCTCACTGGGACTCAACACCCCTCTCTGTAACTGGATCCTGGACTTGCTAATGGAAAGACCACAGAATATCCGGGTTGGTAGCAGAATATCGAGCACCGTCACACTGAGCACTGGTACACCTCGGGCTGGGTGCTCAGCCCTCTCCTGTTCACACTACTGACCCACGTCTGCATAATAACGCCCTTCTTCCCCGCGCACTGTCCCTGTCTGTTGGCTGTGTAGCAAGGCCAGTGCCATTTTGGGGTCAGTGCCGCTGCACGGGCTGCTGGCCTTTGGTTGCGCACACCACCTGGAGCGCTAGCTCAATCGCTGCGGCAAAGGGCCGCCACACGATTTCCAAATAATTACATTTTCTTGCTACCACTAATGCTAATTTAACAAATTTCAATTTAGGATTTGTGCCTTCAATATTTCCTCATAAAAATAAATCAGGATTTAGCGGAAAAACAACTCCTGTAACTTGTTCCAAAAAATTACACATAGTGACCCAACAAGGGCTCACATTGGGACAAGACATCTTCACCACACCTAAAACATTGATCAGATGACAATAAACCTGACTTGACTTGATGCAATTTCCCACATTATCATCCAGATCATTGATAT
This sequence comes from Narcine bancroftii, assembly GCF_036971445.1. Taxonomy (NCBI): domain Eukaryota; kingdom Metazoa; phylum Chordata; class Chondrichthyes; order Torpediniformes; family Narcinidae; genus Narcine; species Narcine bancroftii. The sequence continues at coordinate 11,888,980 of NW_027211895.1, read as the reverse complement.
AGACAACAATCAACAATGGTCCGAGCACCAATCCCTGAGGCACATGACTAGTCACAGGCCTCCAGTCTGAGAAGCATCATCCACCACTACTCTCTGGCTTCTCCCATCCAGCCATTGTCAAATCCAGTTCACTACTTCACCCCAAATACCCAACTTCTGAACCTTCCTGACTAACCTCCCATGCAGCTCCCACTCCGCTCAGTGTAAAAAAAAAACTCTCTTAATGTCTCTCCTAAACTTTTCTCCCTGCAGCTTGTATAGACATCCTCTGGTGTTTGCTACTCTCACCCCGGGAAATGGTGCTGCCTGTCCACCTCCCATAATCCTCCCAAGGAGAACAGCTCTGTTCTGTTAATCCTGCCTCATAAGACACATTCTCCAATCCAGAAAGCATCCTGGTGAGTCTCCTCTTCACATTTCCACATCCTTCCTGTAATAAGGTGAACAGATACAACAATTTTCTGTCTGGTCCAATCAGAGTTTTATAAAGCTGCAACATTACCTCATGAGTCTTGAATGCAATCTTCTGACTAATGAAGCCCATTAGGCCTTCCTATTTACATTATCCACCTACATGGTATCCTCGAGAGATCGATAGATTTAGACCCCAAAATCCCCCTGTCCTTCAACACTGTTAAAATTCCTGCCTTTAACCACATACTCATCTTTCATGTTTGACCTTCCAAAAATCTATAACTTCACACTTATCCAGATTGAACACAATCTGGCAATTTTTTGCCGAACTCTGAATCCCTTCTAAATCCTGTTGTAATCTATGACAACCTTCTACACTGTCCACAACACCTCAAACCTTCATATCATCTGCAAGCAAACTGACCCATCCCTCTTCTTCATCCAGGTTATTTACAAAAATCACAGATCAGGGATCCTGGAACAAATCCCTGAAGATCTACACTGGTCACTGACATCCAAGCACAATATGTTCCACTTACTACTATCCTCTGCTTTCTTCATGCAAACAAAATCTGAATTTACATAGCTAAGGTTCCATGGATCCCAAGCCTCATGACTTTCTGAACGAGTCTCCCATGGGGGGCCTTGTCAAATGCTTTACTAACATCCCATGTAGAACCACATCTACCACCTGATCTTCAATGTCTTTTGTTACGTCCTCCAAAAATTCAATATGCTTTCGAGTAATTACCTCACAAAGCCATGCTGTCTGTCCTAAACAAGACTGTGCTTCTCTCGAGGCTCATAAATCCTGTCCCAAAAACCCTCTCCATTAGTTTGCACACCACTGATGTAAGACTCACTGGTCTTTAATTCCTAGGATTCTCCCTATCACCTTTTTTATACAAAGGGACCACATTTGCCATTCTCCAGTCCTCTGGCACTTCTCCTGTGGCCAGGGAGGAGGCAAAGAATGGATGGTCTACAACTGGGCAGGGCCGGGATCAATGTCCTAGGGAGATTGTTTGCTGGGGCTGTTGGGGAAGGTGGATGGGGCAGGGCAGATGGGATCCTACAAAAAAAGAATGAGGAAGGTGGAACAGAGACCAAAACCAGAGTTAGGAAAGAGAAAAAGAAAAATAGAGGACAGAAAAGTCAAAAATAAAGGATGCCGAGGACACAAGATTCTAAAAGGGCAATGAGCATAAAGGCCCTTTATCTGAAAGCCCATAGTATTAGAAACAAGGTTAGTGAACGAGGTGCAAATCAGTCCCCAGGTATATGATTTAGTGGCCATCGCAGAAACATGATTGGGAATTAAATATTCCAGGGTATCAGGGAATACAGAAAGATAGACAGGAAGGTAAAGGTGGTGGGTGGCATACTTAATTTGGGATGAGTTCTAAGGAGCAGAATGTTGAGCCCATCTGGGTAGATTAAGAATAGTAAAGGGAAAAATTACTGGTGGGAGTTGTCTATCGCCCACCAAATAACAAAGCACAGTGGCACAGACCATTAACCAAGAGAGAGCTGAGGCATGTAGAACGGAACGGCAGTTATCGTGGGGGACCTTAACCTCCATGTAGATTGGGAAAATCAAGTTGGTTGAGTGAGTCTGGAGGATGACGTCATAGAATGTGACCTTGATAGCTTTCTTGAACAGCCAACAAGGAACCCACAAGGGTTGCTATTTTAGATCTAGGATTGTGCAAAGAGAGGTAAAATTAACGACCCTTAGGGACCCTCTCAGAAAAAGCGATCATAGAATGATTGAATTCCTCATACAGATGGAGGGTGCAATTATTAGATCTAAAACCTGTGTATTGTGCTTGAACAGGGGAGACTACAACAGGATGAGGGAGGAATTGGTCAGCGTGGACTGGGAGCACAAGTTGGTTGGCAGAACAGTTGAGGGACAGTGGAAGACTTTCCAAGAGATTTTTCACAGTGCTATATATTCCTATTAAAAATAAGGGCAGTGAGAGAGGGAAGAGTCAGCCTTGGTTAACTAAGGAAATAAAGGAAAGTATGAAATTAAAAGCTCATGAGTCAAAGTGGGAAACTGAAGGATTGGGAAAACTTTAAAAGGCAACAAAGAACATAAACGGGAAATAAGGAAAGGAAAGAAGGATTGTGAAGGGAAATTAGCACGAAGTATAAAAGCAGTATATAAAATGGAGGAGGGTGACTGGAGTCAACATCGGTCCCTTGGAAGATGAGAAAAGGAGATTGATACTGAGTAATGAGGAAATGGCCGGGGCATTGAACAGATATTTTGTGTCAGTCTTCACGGTGGAGGACATGTCCAGCATGTCAAAGAGTGGTGATGGGGAGGTGAAGGGAGGTGAAGGCCTTGATAAAATAAATGTTGCAAAAGAGAGTGATGAGCAAACTAATGGGACTGAAGGTGGACAAATCCCCTGGTCCTGATGGGATGCATCCCAGGGAACTGAAGAAATGGCAGGAGTTATAGTCGACGCGTTGGTCATCTTTTACCAAAATTCTCTGGATTCTGGGCAGGTCCTGGCAGATTGGAAGACAGCAAATGTCACGCCACCTTTTAAAAACAGATGTAGGCAGAAGGCGGGTAACTATCGGCCAGTTAGCTTAACGTCTGTAGTCGGGAAAATGCTTGAAGCTGTCATTAAGGATAAAATAGTGAGACATTTAGATTGAAGGGGTTCCATCAGGCAGACGCAGCATGGATTCAGGAAGGGCAGGTCTTGTTTGACAAACTTACTGGAGTTCTTTGAGGATAATATGGGTGGGGTAGATGGAGGGGAACAAGTTGATGTTGTTTATTTGGATTTCCAGAAGGCGTTTGATAAGGTGCCGCACAAGAGATTTATCAATAAAAAAAAACAGATGAATGGAGTTGGGGAAGTATATTGGCATGGAGTGAGCATTGGTTCACTGACAAGAGGCAGAGAGTCGGGATGAATGACAGATAGTGATAAGTGGGGTGCCACAGGGGTTGGTGCTGGGCCCACAGTTGTTCACCATTTACATCGATGATTTGGAAGAGGGGACAGAGTGTCGAGTAGCCAAGTTTGCAGATGATACTAAACTGAGTGGAAAAGCAAAATGTCAGGAGGATGTGGAGAGGCTGCAGAAGGACATAATTAAGTTAGGTGAGTGGGCAAACGTCTGATAGATGGAGTACAATGTTAGTAAATGCGAGGTCATCCTCTTAGATAGGAAAAATAGAAGAGCAGATTATTATTTAAATGGTGAAAAACTGCAGGCTGCTGTGGTGCAGAAGGGCTTGGGAGGGCTCCTGCATGAATGGCAAAAAGTTGGGTTGCAGGTACAACAGGTTATTAAGAAGGAAAATGGAATGTTGACCTTCATTGCTAGAGAAATTGAATTCAAGAGCAGGGAGGTCATGCTGCAACTGTACAAGGTCCTAGTGAGGCCGCACCTGGAGAACTGTGTGCAGTTCTGGTCTCCATACTTGAGGAAGGAGATACTGACCTTGGAGGCCGTCCAGAGGAGTTTCACCAGGTTGATTCCGGAGACTAAGGGGTTGACCTACAAGGAGAGACTAAATCATCTGGGATTAGACTCACTCGGATTCAGAAGAATGAGAGGAGATCTTATAGAAACATATAAAATTATGGAAGGGATCGATAAGATAGAGGCAGGAAAATTGTTTTCACTGGTCAGTGAGACCAGAACTAGGGGACATGGCCTCAAGATTCAGGGGAGTAGATGTAAGACAGAAATGAGGAAAAACTGTTTTAACCAGAGAGTAGTAAATTTGTGGTATTCTCTGCCCAGGGAAGCAGTTGAGGCAACTTCATTAAACATTTTTACATATAAAAGGAATTAAGGATATGGGGAAAAGGCATGCGGGTGGAGTTGAGTCAATAATCAGATCAGCCATGATCTTATTGAATGGTGTAGCAGGTTCGACGGGCCGGATGGCCGACTCCTGCTCCTTTTTCTTATGTTTATGTACCTTCACTCTTGTCATTCGATTCTTTATGTAGGCATGGAATGCCTTGGGGCTTTGCCAAGGCCTTCTTGTGCCCATTTTAGCTCTCCTAAATCCTTTCTTGTTCATTCCTGGTCACATGTACTTCACACGAGTCCCTCCTGTATTTTGGTTCATGAACCTTCTGTGTGTTTCCTTCCTCCTTTTAACCAACTATCTCACTTCTTTTCTCAACCACAATTCCCTTATCCTGCCATCTTGTCTCTGTCTCAGGGGGATGAACCTATCCAGAACCCTGTGCAGTTAGTCCCTAAACATCCTCACATTGCTTCTCTGCTTTTCTCTAGAATGTCTGGTCCCAATGAACTCTCCCTGTTCCTGACTAATCGCATCATCATTATCCCTTCCCCAGTTAAATACCATCCTTGTCCAGATGTGCTAAAGGTCACTTTCACCAAAATGCTCCCCCACTGAAGTAAAACACGAATGTCCGCAGACACGATGGTTGAGGTAAAAACACAAAGCCGGAGAAACTCAGCAGGTCGAACAGTGTCCTTTACATAGCAACGGTGAAAATACAGAACCGATGTTTTGGGCTTGAGCCCCTTCGTCAGGGTATGTTTACCTTTGCTATTAAAAGGACACTGTTCGACCTGCTGAGTTTCTCCAGCATTGTCGTTTGCTCCCCAATGAGATGTCTGTCACCTGACCAGGTTCATTACTCGGTACTCGATCCAATATGGTCTCCTCTATTCAGCTGGTCCACATACAGTGACCCTTTTTACACTGATACTTCAAGCTGGGTATAATCCACTTTGCCTTCCTGTATAAATGCTGCAAAGGAGGATTTGGGGGTCATTTCAGACCCTTCTTTATCCAGTAAGCGAGGCAGTCTCAGAGGTGAAGCGAGGCGAGTGTAAAATGGCAATCCATGTGGCCGGCTCCAAACAGGAAAGGAATGTGACATTCCACCTCTCTTGCTCCAGGAAACTGGCTTGCTATGAAAAAGGACTCATTGAGCCAACATTTCTTCTGTTGTGTGTGAACAAGCAAGTCAGCTTCCAGAGACGGGTCGTGTACACAACAAAAATGTGAGTTTTTAGTGTAAAAAGAGTCAGGAATCCTTCTTGGACACAGCTGACAAATTCTGGCCCATTTCTCCCTCTTACTGTAAATAGGTGTAAATCCATAACAACAACCCTGTTATTTCTGCTCCACAAGACATAGGAGCATTTGGGAACCACAATTGACAATTGTATTCAATTTGAAAATAGATATGGAGAGAGACAGGACTAGGCACAAGTTTAAGACCTAAACTGGGGAAGATCAATTTTGGAGGCATAAGACAGAGGAGCGGCAATAGGCTATTCAGCCCATCGAGTCTGCCCCACCATTTAATCATGAGCTGATCCATTTTTCCACTCAGCCCCACTGCCCGGCCTTCTTCCCATAACCACTGATCCCCTGGCTAATCAAGAACCAATGTCGTGGCCTGCACTACTGCCCATGGCAACAAATTCTACAAATTTACCACCCTCTGGATGAAGAAATTCCTCTGCATCTCTGTTAAGTGGATATCCTTCAATCCAAAGGTTGTGCCCTCTTCTCCAAGACTGTCCCACCATGGGAAACAACCTTTTTATATCTACTCTGCCCATGCATTTTAATGAGATCCCTCCTTGTTCTAAATTCCAACGAATACAGGCCAAGAGCCATCAAACATTCCATAGCCTTTTCATTCCTGGAATCATCCTTGGGAATCTCCTCTGAACTCTCTCCAACCTCAGCACATCCTTTCTTAAATGAGGAGCTCACAATCCTCCATTCCAAAATCCGCCTTCCTATCTGATCCTCGGTGTCCCAAGGGCTATTTGGGGGCCTATAGACGGCTCCCATCACAGTGATGGCTTCCTTCCTGTTTTTTTACTCCACCCACGCCAACTCAGTGGACCCTCCCTCTGCAGCCCCCTCCCTTTCTGCCACCATGATACTGTCCCTGACCAGTAATATTACTCTCCTTTCTTTTCCCTCCCATCCTATCCATTTTTAAACATCAACCCCCTGGTACCTGCATCAGCCAATCCTGTCCTTGCATCAGCAAACAGCCACAATGTCATAATTCTATTTGCTGGTCCGTGCTCCAAGTTCAGCTCCTTTGTTCTTAGTACTTCTTGCATTGAAATAAACACATTTCAAGCCCTCCATTCCACTGCCTGCCCTTCTTCACAAACTCACCTCACAGTGAAGCAAACTTTCCACCTTTGGTTCTATTCTCTGCCCTTTCATTCTAGTTCCCATGCCCATGCCAATCTAGTTTAAACCCACTGGAGCACCACTAACAAATCTTCCCACAAAGATATTAGTCCCCCTTCAGTTCAGATGCCACTGTACCATCAGAATAGGTCCCATACTCACTGAAAGGGAGCCCAATGATCCAGAAATCTGGTTCTCCCTCCTACACCACCTTTTTAGCCATGTGCTAAGCTGCACTGTTCTTCTATTCCTAACCTCACTAGCACGTGGTATGGGTAGCAATCCTGAGATCACAACCCTGAAGATCCTGTCCTTCAGTATGTGGAATTACAGTCTCTGGTATAACCACATTAATGGTGTTTGTCTGTTCCTGTCAGTTTTTGAGGGATATTGGGAATCTGGTTCGGATGAAGAGAGAGGTGTATAACTTGGAGCAAATGAGGTACTTAAGGAATATTAAAAAATGAAAAAACAAACTTAAAAAATAAGTCAGGAAGGCTAAAAGAAGACACGAACTTGCTTTGGCAGACAAGGTGAGGGACAATTCTAAGGGCTTCTACAGGTATATTAAGAGCAAAAGGAGAATAAGGAACAAACTTCCTTGAAATCAGAGTGGTCGCCTACGATGTGGGAGATAGAACCATAGAACACTACAGCACAGAAACAGACCCCTTCAGCCCTTCTAGTCTGTGCAGAGCCTTGTTTTGCCTAGTCCCACTGACCTACACCCAGTCCATACCCCTCCCATACATGTAACTGTCCAAATTCTTCTTAAATGTTAAAATTGAGCCCACCTTTAACGCTGAGTTAGAATTTGACATGAATTTAACATAAAGCTTAGCCACAGTCTGAAGGGTGAGAATTGAGCCATCGCTGCTTTCAGTTCAGCTAATGATTTTGCTGGCTATTCTCGACTCAAAAGCCGCATGCACCTGGATCTATTTCTGACAAAAAAGGTCAAGTTTTTCTTCTTAGAACCACTATAAATGTGATCTCACCAGAGATTATAACATGACCTCTCAACTCTTGAACTCTATCCCCCATTCATGAAGCCCAGCATCCCTCAGGCCTGCTTAATTATCCTATCAACCTATGCGGTGACCTTGAGTATGGATTTGAATCCCAAGGTCCCTCTGTTCATCCACACTATAGATGACACTTCCTAGCTTCTAATATTTTTCAATCTCAAAAGATGTCATCCTCCAAGAAACATAAGCCTCAATATTTCCGAATTGTATCTTATTCATCCAAATAAAACATTGGTGCTTATCTTTGTGAGGTTTTTCAGTTGGTTGTTTTTCCAGACTCTTTTGTGTAGTATTCCATAGGCGCTATTTGCCTTGGCGAGTCTGTTGTCTATCTCATTGTCGATCCTTGCATCTGATGAAATGGTGCAGCCGAGATAGGTAAATTGATTGACCGTTTTGAGTTTTGTGTGCCCGATGGAGATGTGGGGGGGCTGGTAGTCATGGTGGGGAGCTGGCTGATGGAGGACCTCAGTTTTCTTCAGGCTGACTTCCAGGCCAAACATTTTGGCAGTTTCCGCAAAGCAGGACGCCAAGCGCTGAAGAGCTGGCTCTGAATGAGCAACTAAAGCGGCATCGTCTGCAAAGAGTAGTTCACGGACAAGTTTCTCTTGTGTCTTGGTGTGAGCTTGCAGGCGCCTCAGATTGAAGAGACTGCCATCCATGCGGTACCAGATGTAAACAGCATCTTCATTGTTGGGGTCTTTCATGGCTTGGTTCAGCATCATGCTGAAGAAGATTGAAAAGAGGGTTGGTGCGAGAACACAGCCTTGCTTCACGCCATTGTTAATGGAGAAGGGTTCAGAGAGCTCATTGCTGTATCTGACCCGACCTTACTGAAAAACCTCACAAAGATAAGTGTATACAGAGCCGTTGTCATACCCACACTCCTGTTTGGCTCCGAATCATGGGTCCTCTACCGGCATCACCTACGGCTCCTAGAACGCTTCCACCAGCGTTGTCTCCGCTCCATCCTCAACATCCATTGGAGCGCTTTCATCCCTAACGTCGAAGTACTCGAGATGGCAGAGGTCGACAGCATCGAGTCCACGCTGCTGAAGATCCAGCTGCGCTGGGTGGGTCACGTCTCCAGAATGGAGGACCATCGCCTTCCCAAGATCGTGTTATATGGCGAGCTCTCCACTGGCCACCGTGACAGAGGTGCACCAAAGAAAAGGTACAAGGACTGCCTAAAGAAATCTCTTGGTGCCTGCCACATTGACCACCGCCAGTGGGCTGATATCGCCTCAAACCGTGCATCTTGGCGCCTCACAGTTTGGCGGGCAGCAACCTCCTTTGAAGAAGACCGCAGAGCCCACCTCACTGACAAAAGGCAAAGGAGGAAAAACCCAACACCCAACCCCAACCAACCAATTTTCCCCTGTAGCCGCTGCAACCGTGTCTGCCTGTCCCGCATCGGACTTGTCAGCCACAAACGAGCCTGCAGCTGACGTGGACTTTTTACCACCTCCATAATTCTTCGTCCGCGAAGCCAAGCCAAAGAAAAAAAGAAAAAAAACATTGGTGAGGCCAAATTTGGAGTACTGTGTACAGTTTTGGTCACCAAATTATAGGAAAGATATAAACAAAATAGAGAGAGTGCAGAGAAGGTTCACGAGAATGTTGACAGGATTTCAGGGTCTGAGTTACAGGGAAAGGTTGTGCAGACTGGGGCTTTTTTCTCTGGAGCGTAGAAGATTGAGAGGGGACTTGATAGAGGTGTTTAAGATTTTAAAAGAAAGGGGGAGATTCAAACTAGAGGACATGGTTTAAGATTGAAGGGGGAAAATTATAAGGGGAACATGAGGGGAAATTTCTTTATGCAGAAGGTGGTGGGGATGTGGAATGAGCTTCCGACAGACGTGGTTGAGGCGGGATCATTGGTTACATTTAAGGAAAGACTGGGTCATTACATGAATAGGAGGGGACTAGAGGGGTATGCTGGTCAGTGGGACTAGGAGGGTGGGGATTTGCTACGGCATGGACTAGTAGGGCCGAACTGGCCTGTTCTGTGCTGTAAGTGGTTATATGGTTATATGGTTAAACTTCATAATTGCAGCTTCATGTGGCCTTTTACGTTGGATAATGGGATAGATGACTTTGTGGTGAGATTTGTGGATGACACCAAAATGGATGGTAGGGGAGGTGGTGCTGAGGACACAGAAAGGCTGCAGAGAGATGGGAGGATGGGTTGGTGGGGGGGTTGGAGGTGGGAGGGTGGGTTGGTGGAGGGATTGGAGGTGGGAGGATGGGTTGGTGGGGGGTTGGGGGGTGGGTTAGTGGAGGGATTGGAGGTGGGAGGATGTGTTGGTGGGGGGTTGGGGGGTGGGTTGGTGGAGGGATTGGAGGTGGGAGGATGGGTTGGTGGGGGGTTGGGGGGTGGGTTGGTGGAGGGATTGGAGGTGGGAGGATGGGTTGGTGGGGGGTTGGTGGGAGGGGGAATGATATATACCACATTTATAATTTTTGGAAACATTTTCTAGAATGTAATGTAACTATTATTGTGATTTAAAAATTATAAGTAAAATATAAAAAAAGCAAAGAGCAGGGGGCCCCAGAACAGATCCCTGCAGCCCCTCCACTGGTCACCGACCTCCAGGCAGAAAACTTTCCTTCCACCACTACTCTCTGTTTTCTTCCTGCAAACCAATTTTTTATCCACACAGCCGAGGTTCCATGGATCCCATGCCTCATGACTTTCTGGATGAGTCTCTCATGGGGACCTTATCAAATGACTTACTGAAACCCATGTCGACCACATCTACCACCCAACCCTCATCAATTTCCTTTGTTACCTCTTCAAAAATCTCAATTAAACTCGTGAGGCACGACCTTCCCTTTACAAAGTCCTGCTGATTGTCCTTGAGTAGACTGGACTTCTCCAAATGCTCATAGATCCTGTCCTTACGAATCCTCTCCATAAGTTTGCACACCACTGGCGTAAGGCTCACTGGTCTATAATTCCCAGGATTCTCCCTATTATCATTTTTAAACAAGGGGACTACATTTGCCATTCTCCAATCCTTTTTACGTTGGATAATGGGATAGATGACTTTGTGGTGAGATTTGTGGATGACACCAAAATGGGTGGTAGGGGAGGTGGTGCTGAGGACACGGAAAGGCTGCCGAGAGATTTGGATCGATTCGGAGATGGGCAAAGAGATGGCAGATTGGGAAGTGGAGGGTCCTGGATTTTGACAAAAGAAAGAGACGGGCAGACTATTATTTAGATGGGGAGAAAATTCAAAATTCAGAGGGACTTGGGAGACCTTGTGCAGGGTCCCCTAAAGGTTCACCTCCAGGATGAGTCGGTGGTGAAGAAGGCGAATGCAATGTTGATGTTCATTTCCAGCGGGATAGCATACAAGAGCACGTATAATGTGGAGACTCTTTAGGGCCCTGGTGAAATCTCGTTTGGAGACTGTGTACCGTTTTGGGCATCTTATTTGAGAGCAGACATGCTGGAGTTGGAGAGGGTTCAGAGAAGATTTACTAGAATGAAACCAGGAATGAAAGGGTGAGCATATGAGGTCTGAGAAGGGCCGGGACCTCTCCATCAACCATACTTTCTGGTTGGTCCAGTTGTGAAGCATTTGATCTCAGTGACATCCTCATTGCACTTACTGATGTAGCCAACCACTGAGTTCATGCTCTTCTCTACATTTACATGACCATTATAGGTGGCCACCTCCCTAAAACAGCTCCAGTTCATGGTCTCAAAGTACTGCTGTACCCCCTCCACCGCCAGCCAGGTCCTGATCTCTCTGCCAACTGTCAATGGTCTGTACACTGGGATGAGCAGGATAGATATGTGATCAGAGTAACCAAGGTGGAAGCGAGCTGTAGCTTGTACCCACCAGGGATGTTGGTGTAGACCCGATCTGAGAGGGTGGTGGGAATATCCAATGAGTTGCCAATGGTATTATTGGGTAGAGCAATAACATTTAAAAGACATTTTGGTCAAGTACATGGATTGGAAAGTGTTAGAGGGATGTGGACCAAGTGTCAGAAAATGGAATGAACTCTGATGGCCAAGGTTGGCTGGCCTGTATGTTGGGCTGAATGACATGTTTGCCTGATGTTCAGCTTTGTCTGCAGACAGTTACAGACTTTGGGAGGGATGCCAGAGTGACATAGACAGGGAATGATGTGGAGGCCAGAGGGGTGTTGGGTCAAGAGACAGGGAATGGTGCAAGAGCTGGAAAGATTGAGAGAAATGGGAAGCGATGGAGGGAGTTGCAGATATAGAGAAGGGTGTGGGGGCTAAAGGTGATGATCAATATCAGGAGGAATGTAGCAGCAAGGTGAGGTTGCAGGAACATGTGTGTTGGCAGGATGGGGGGGGAGTCATACAGTGAGTGCAGAAGCAGGCAGTTTTCCCCATGATCCATGATGTTGATGCATTTCTCCTTCTGTTGACAGTTGCAAGGCCAAAAGTGATCGGTGTAGCCGTGGCCCAATACGATTTCTCCGCTCGGGACCTGAGGGAGCTGTCCTTGCATGAAGGAGATATGGTGTCAATCCACAGCAAGTCAGGGCCCAATGGCTGGTGGCGTGGCTCTGTGAACGGGAGGGTGAGTCTGACTGTTGAATCGAGGATGTCCAACTGCAGGCAATGGATATAAATGGCAGTTCATCCCCAATGTAGTTGACAGGGGGAGAAAGGACAACACTGCTGGTGCTGGGCTACTGACTCAGGAACGTGAATGGGCTGTCAGCAGCTGCATGAAGGGTGGGGAAGTCTTACTGCAGGTGATTCCCTGGAAGTGGAAGCAAGCACTTGATGAATTAAAGGAGTGTCTGACTGAGGATGAGGGTTAATAAAGTGGGCGGACAGGGATTTGGAGACAGAGACCTACAGGTCTATCCCTGTCCTTCCCCCACAGAAACTGTGATTGCTTTGGTTTTTCCGCATTCTCGGTTTGGTTTTGAAGTTGTCGAGCTCTGCCGGGTTTTGCTCCCAGATTTTCAAACAGATATTTCTTTGCTACAGGTCGGTTGGTTTCCCTCCACCTACGTAGAGGAGGAGGATTGCCTCACACACTGAGCCAGAGCTAGGTGCTCTTTGAGACTGCTGTGCATGCTGGAGGAGTGGAGGGCAGCAAGAGGATTCACGTGCAATCATTGTCGGAGGTTCTGAGACATGCCACAATGTATTTGGGCCGAGCCAAGGAATCCATGGTCCTGGGCTACAGGAGGGGATTGAATTTGTGTGTGCAGGGATGAGAGGAGAAATCCCAATTGGACCTCAGGATGGGAATGGCCCCAACTGCTCTCAAGACTGAGCCTCCTGCCCACTGGCACTACTGGCCCCATTCTGGGCATTGCCAATAGGTCCTGATCCCGCATGCTTTGGGTCTGCCACCCGCGTTCTTTGGCTGTTCCCAGAGGTGGCATGGCACAGCCCCACATGGAGGCACGTCGCATTAGATGACAGGAAGGCTTCATTAAACTGGAAACACGTACTTTATGTATGGGAAGAAGGAACACTCACAGGATAATGCCATCCCACTGTCCAGAGCTGGGCAACCTGACTCACTCAGATTCAAACAAATATCCAGACTGACTGTCCCAAAGAGAACTCTGAACTGTGGGAGGGGCACTACTTTGTTGTACTTATAAGAAGAGAACAATGGATAATTCAGGAAATTATAGACCAGTAAGCCTCACATCAGTGGTAGGGAACCTTTTGGAAAGTGGACTTTGGGACAAGATTTGCGCACATTTTTCGAGTGATTGGAGGCAGATCACATAACTTGTTGAGGGGAAGAACACATCTCACAAAGTTGATTGGAGCTATTTGAGGAGATGATATGTGATGATGATCGGGTTGTGGATGGTGGGTGCCTAACTCCATTTGAGAAGTTTGTACGTTCTCCCCATGTCTGCATGGGTTTTTCCGGGGGCTCCGGTTTCCTCCCACCGTTTGAAACATACCAAGGATCTAAATTGGGCAGCGTGGGCTCATGGCCGAAACAGCCTGTTACCATGCTGTATGTCTACATTTAAAATTATAAAAATAAAATTGAAAAATAATTAAATTTTAAAAATTAAAATAAATTTAAAAATAGCGGTGGAAGGAGACTCTTTGGCCTGAAAGCCTGTAGCCAGTGGTGTCCCACAGAGATTAGTGTTCGGAACCCTGTTGTTGTGATTTATGTGACTAGATAATCAAAGTTGGTGGATGGCTTAGTAAGTGTGCACATGATACAAAGAGGGGTGAAGTTGTGGACACTGCAGAGGGTTATCAAAGAACACAACAGGACATTGATCAGTGACGGGCATGGGAGAGAAATTGCAGATGGAGTTTAATCCGGACAGTGGATCATAGCACAGCCTCTCCAGTCCCATGTCTGCACTAAAACTGCTGCTTCCATCTGATCCAAATCTGGACATCAGATTTGGAAGAAAGTTTAGGAGAGATGTCAGGGGTAAGTTTTTTTAACAGAGTGGTGGGTGGTGCTGGAGGCTGGTACAATTGGGACATTTAAAAGTCTCTGAGGCAGGCACATGGACTAAAAAAACATAGAGGGTTATGGATGTGAGGTCTGGAAAAATTAGATAGTTCCAGAATTAATTTACAGAGGTCAGCACAACATAGATGCCTGCAGGACTGAGACTATGCTGGAATGTTCTATTTGATATCCCTGTATGTTTATTGAGAAGCTTCTTAGACACTACTGTTGTATCTGCCCCCACTACCCCTGACAGTCTGTTCCAGGCACCTGCCACTCTCTATGTTAAATATTTGCCCCGCATAGCTCCTTTAAACTTCCTTCCCTTACCTTAAACCCATGTCCTCTCGTGTGCGAGGCTTTTATCCTGTGGAAAAACTTCTGGGCACTCTTTTAACACCTCTCATTATTTTATAACCTCTATTAGAGGTTTATACACCAGAGCAAACAGTTCAAATGTGTCCAATCTCTCTTGATAAGTCATTCCATCTAAACCAGACAATATCCTAGTAATCTTTGTCTGTATCCTGGTAACCTTTCGATTGGCTCCACATCTTCCCTGGAATGGGGCAACCAGAATCACATACAGTATTCCAAGTCTGTCCTAACTGTGTGTGTGTGTGTGTGGGGGGGGGGGGGGGGGGGGAGGAGGGGGGTGAGTGTGGGTGTGTTTATATGCCTATTTTTATATATATATATATATTATTATATATATATGTGTGTGTGTGTGTGTGTGTGTATACACACACATATACATGCAGATGGGTTGGTAAAGAAGGCATAGGCTGGGCTACATTGGGTGGGACATTGAGTACAAAAGGAAGGAGGTAATGTTGCTGCTCTGTGAAACTTTGGTCAGGTTGCACTTCGATGACTGTGTGCAATTCTGGTCGCCTCATTACAGGAGAGATGTGGAAGCTTTGGAAAGAATACAGTAGGGATTTACCAGGATGTGAATGGCAAGTATTTTACAATAAATTGTCAGTGCTTAGAACAAGATGAGTCGTGGCGGAAGCAGACACAGTAGTAGGATTTAAGAAGCTTCTAGATTGCCAAGAATGGCAGGATGTGCATTAGGCACAAGCAGCAGATTTGGACGTTGCGTTCATCACAGACAATTAGGCTGAAAGGCCTGTTCCTGTGTCGTACTGTTCAATGTTGTAACTAAGGCTCTGGAAGAGGCTGCCAGAGGTAGGTAGAAGCAATGCCACCGAGGCATTTAAGCGGCTTTCTTCAGACACATGACAATGCAGGGAATAGAGGAAAACTGATCAGGTGCAAGCAGCAGAGTTTCTTTTTAAATTGGGCCTCTTATTTGGTGCAGGCCTATGGGCCAAAGGGTGAGTTTCTGGTGTGTACTGCTCCAGGTCTTGTGTTCTCCGTCTGACTATATCTTCACTCTTGGGTTGTAAAGATCATATCATCATGGATCATTCAACACAGAAATGGACCCTTATGCTCAACAGCTCAATACTGACTGTTTTGCCCATTTTCTTTTCAAAATTAAATTTTATTTACAATAAAAAACAAATACAAAGGAAAATGAGGCTTTTTTTTTCATTTCTTTACAGTTCATTATTTATAGCACATTGTGCCATTGCCACTAATGTAGCCCCTGGAGTTAGTTCCCCTTCAGTTGGACCAGAGGTTTCTCCATCGCTCTCAGCCTTTCAATTCTTAACATTTGAAGGATTCTTGATTGTGGTCCTTCTCCACAGAACCCGAGCATTTGTGTGCCAAACCTCAGTGTGTCCCTCAGCAAGTTCTCCTGCAGCTTTGAATGTACCTGTTGCAGGACTCCCTCGTTGGCATCTCATTGTGCTGTAAGAGCAACAAGTTTTGAGCAGATGAAAGAATATCTTTCATCAAGCTGATGAGCTTCCATTCATGTTTGAAAGCAGGTCAGTGAATACAAGGCTTAATCATTACACAAAGAGCCCATTACTGATATGTGGTTGCCAGTTGGAGATGATTTGGAATTAAATATCTGAGGGTATCAGTTATTGTAGGAAGAAAGATAAGGGTGATGGGGTAGGTGCCTCATGATGGACGATGAGATCAAGGCAACAGTGGGAGAGGATAGAAGATCTGGCTGATTGAATTTTTCTAGGTGGAAATTAGGATTAGGAAAAGGAGAAAAAAATTGGCGGGAGTTGTCTGTGGGACACCAAATAATAACATTATGGTGACACAGGCAATAAGCCAAAAAAATCTGATTCTTGTAAGAATTGAGCAGTAGTTACCATGGGGAACTTCAACATATGCAGAGATTGGTTGAATCAAGCTGGTCGAGGTGGTCTTAAAGGGGACTTTGCATCTGTGGTAGTTTTCTTCAACAGCATGTTATCTTAGATAAGTCCTGTGCAATGAACCAGGTAAAATGAATGACCTAGAAAAGGAGAAAAGCTCAAAAGTTCAGATGGTGGAATCTTGAGCAAACCAAGTATTGCTGGAGGAACTCATCAGGGAAGAGAACGTCAAAGAGTAGAAACGGTCAATCAATATTTCAGGTGTGAACCATTTATCAATGAGTATAGGGGAAATTACATAGATCAAGGGAGAAGGAAGTTGGGAGGAGATAAGAGGTAATAGAAAATGCGTCAAAAGGTGTGAGAGGTGGAGAGGCAGGTTGACAGAGAAACCATTGGGAAGATGGGTGGGGAATGAAAAGTACAGGGTTGGATAAAGAAGTGGGAACTGTGGAATCAAACTGGGGTCAGGGTTACCTAAAATTACAGAAACCAATGTTCCTGCCATTAGGTTAAAGACCATTCAGGAGAAATATGTTTTATATATCATACATTTTGCTCCTCAAGTCATAAACTGTGGGAAAAGGATGAGACACAACAGGCTACTGACGCTGTGATTGTAGAAAACACATCAGAATGCTGGAGGAAGGGTGGGGGGGGGGGTCATGTGATGCGGTAGGTGATGTCAAGCACCCTCACAAATCCTGTGGGATTTAATTAAAAAAGTACCATTTAGCAAAGTTTTTAAAAATCAAAATATTTTAAAGTTAATATAAAAAACTCAATAAACTTTTAAGTATGTCACCGAAAAAAGAAAAAAACTCCTAAGCTGACTCCGACTACAAAATCTGAAGAGAGGAAAAAAGAAGCTGGCCCTACCTTAACATCGAAGCTGAAGTACCATCAGGACCCACTGGAGAAGACCCAGATGAGGGAACATCCTCTTTACATTTGAATCACAAAGATGGCACCAGAGGAAAAACTAAAAATGCTTCGCACATGCACGAGAAGTCGGCCAAGTGCAGTGCAACAGAATATCAGAGCAAGAAAAAAATTCAAAAAGTTTTAAAGAGACAGACCAGCATCTCAACTTAGAACACGAAGGAGGCACCAGCCCAGTGGAAGAAGCATCAAAAGAATATGAAAGTGAACAAGACACATCAAGTTCAGAAGATGAACAGACTGGAGGAGAGAAAGAGGTTTATTAAAAAGGAAATAAGTAAGAGTGAATCCAAAATTGAAAAATTTCAAATTAAAATTAATTTGACTTTGTAAAATAATTTAAAGTTGTCAAATGGGTCTATAAATAAAGTTTCAGAAGAAACGAAACAAGTTAAAGAAGATCTGACAGTTAAAGTAGATGAATAACATTACACTGAAAGTGGATAAGTTGGAAAATAAAGTTAAAAGCGTTCGAGATAATGTGCAACATGTTGAAGAAAGATCTAATATATGTCTGGTCTAATTTTGATGCATGAAAAATTGATGAATAAAGTTGACATTTTGGAGAATTACAGTAGAAGAAATAACATTAAAATAGTGGGATTATCTGAAGGTAAAGAAGGAGATGATGTGATTCATTTCTTCCAAGAATGGATACCGAAGATATTCGGAGAAGAATATTTTGAAGATAAGATCTTAATTGAGAGAGCCCACAGAGCTTTAAGTGTTATGAGTCCAGAGGACCCCAAAACCCAGCAGTAATAGATATGCACCACGAAAAAGGGTTATTAAACAAAAGTTGCTTTTAATTATCTTTGAACATGAAAATAGAATCAAACTTTAACTTATCTCTATTGACTTACTTAACCTAACTTAACCCCCTTCTAATTCTAAGTGCACGTGCATGTAATGTGTGTGTAAGTTCAGCAAAGTTCTTTGGTTCATAGTCCAATCTCACTGGTTGCAGGCAATTCTTGTACTGTGCACAGAAGTTAGTATTAATAAAGTTCACCAGGTGTTTAACAGGTAAATGGTTACCACTCAGGAAAATTCTTGTTGGTTTTCAGAGAGAGCGTTTTTCTTGTTCCAGGACATCCACAACTGATTCCTTTTTAATCAGCCACTCCAGTCTTGCTGAAGAAACTTTCCCCCTTCAGGATTCTCCAGATCATAACCTCTTTCTTTCAGGTCACCACAGAGTTCCTTTCTGTTTCTCCTATTCAAAGGGAAACACCAGACAGCCAGTCCTCTCCTTTGACAAGGCCGTCTTCCAAAGCTTGCCAGCTTGTCCGTCTGGAACCGATGTCATTGTCTCTCCTCTCTCTCTCTCACTCCATCCAACTCTGAGACCAAAGCCTGCTTTTTTCTGCTCTCTGCCTGCCAAGATCACCTGACCTTCCAGACAGTAAATGTTCTGTTTTCCAGACAAAGCTGCTATTGCCTGTTGTTACATTTGTTGCCTTTTGCAGTATTCTGCAAAAGCTCTTTGTAAAAATCTGTGTTTTAAAGTGTCTGTGTGTGACCTGCTCTAACAAACCTTTCCTCATTTATCTCCCAAACACCTCTATATACTCTGTCACATAAGACCTAACCAACTCCGATCCAGAGGCCCCAATCTATCCTCGTTAAATTTTTAAATCATCAGGATAGAGAGAGGCTTCTAGGTTTGGAGATGAAAAGGGCTAAGGATCATGGTCCTTTGAATTATGAAGGAGAAATAAAATTTTCTTTTATCCAGATCTGAGTCAAGCTTCGTGAAAGAGGAGAAAAGTATTTAAACCTGTTAAAAAAAGTTCTATATGATAAGGGTTATAGATTTGTAATGTGTTATCCCGCTACTTTGAAGATTTTGTTCCAGCTCAGCAGAATATTTTCTTTACTAATTTTGTTTAAGATGAAGATTATGCTCAAAACTTGCCTAAAGTGAGTAGGGTTCTGATTCGTCACATTGAATGATGCAATGATTTGTTTTTTTTCTTGCTGATTTGATTATCTATTCTCTTTTTTGATAGATAAGAGAATTGAAATGATACGATGTTATCTTTTTTCATTAGGTGGAATTGATATTTTGGTTAATTAAGTCTTATTCATGTGGGGCTCAGGAGATGTGTTGGGTTGATTTCTGTTGGTTGTGTTTTCGTGGTGTTGTCATGACCCATGAAATGAAAGGAGGTCGCGTTGTTCGTAGCACTTACTGGGATGGATTTTCCTTTTTCTTTCTTTAGTAATTAAATATGTAACATTTTTAATTGGATTGCAGGTGGTAATGCTCAGGACCGAATGATCTTATGGAAATTCTTCTTAGATACAAGAGATGAAAAGGGATTTTAAAAATAAGGAAATTATGAATAAAACAATTAAGATTATAAGTTTTAATATTAATGGGATTAACAGGAAAATAAAAAGAAAGAAGATATTGTCTAACATTAAGAAATTAGAGGTGGATATAGCTTTTTTACAAGAAACTCATTTAACTGAAAGAGAAGACCTAAAATTGAAAAGAGATTGGGTAGATCAAGTAATTTTTTTCTTCATTTAACCCTAAAGCAGGTGGAGTAGCAATTTTATATAGGAAAAATTTACCAATTAAAGTTTTGAATCTTGCTACAGACCCTGCAGGGTCCTTCAGGGTTCTCCAGATGATCCTCTTTCTTTCAGGTCACCTTTCAGATCGCCAGTCTTCTCCCTTGACCAGACAGCCTTCCAAAGTTTGCCAGCTTTGCCCCTCTGGAAATAATTTCTGTCTCTCACACCATTCTTCTCTGAGACCAAAACAGTTCTCCTCTGCCTGCAAAGATCACATGCTTTCCCAGGCAAGCTGCTGTCGATACTTTGTTGCCTCCTGCAAAAAGCATTCTGCAAAAGACCTGCAAATATTCTGTTTTAAAATGTGTGTGTGCAAACTGCATTAACAATTCCTCCCAAACCACCTCTAAATACTCTGTCACAGTATATGGATGGAAATTAAACTCTATGTCATTAAAAAGGAAAGATTTTTGTGATTTTATAAGACAACATATTAAACTATTTTGTGATATGAATTTACAGTTGATGGATGATGTTTGTTATTTGGGATGCATTAAAAGTATATTTGAGAGGACAAATAATAAGTTTTACTTTGAAAATTAAAAAGGAATATATGGGAGACAGATAAATTAGAAAAAGAAACTGCATAGGGAAAAAAAATTCAAAAATTACCATCGGAAGACAAACTTAGGTATTTCATTAATAAAAAGTTACAGTATAACACAATGTCACCTTATAGAACAGAAAAAAATGATCCTTAGATCTAAACAAAAATATTATGAATTAATTGAGAGATCTCATAAAGTCTTAGCTTGGCAAATTAAAGGCAGAACAAGCCTCGAGAACAATCAATGAAATACAATGAGATAAATAAGAAGGTGATATTTAAACCTCAAGAAATAAATGAAACTTTTAGGAAATTTTATGAAAAATTATTTGTCACAAATAATTTGCCTAGATTAACTAAGTTAGATAAAGATCACTTGGATTGACCATTTACTGAACAAGAAGTTAAGGAAGCACTTAATTGTTTACAGAAAAATATGTCTCCAGGAGAGGTTGGATTTCCTGTGGAATTTTACAAAGAATTTTAAGACTTAATAATTACTTTATTTATTCAAGTAATAGAACAAGCTTCTAGTGTGCATATTCTTCCAGAAACTTTTTCAACAGCTATTCCTAAAAAAGACAGAGATCCATTAAAACCAGCTTCATATAGTCTTATTTTGTTATTAAATGTTGATTATAAAATTAGGGCAAAGATATTAGCAAATAGAATAATTGTCTTCCTGAATTAATAAGAGTAAAGAGGAGTTGATGAGGCTTTATGGGACACTGGTGAGACCTCATTTGGAGTAACTGTGTGCAGTTTTGGGCCCCCTATCTTAGAAAGGATGTAATGTTGTTGGAGAGGGTGCAGAGGAGATTTACTAGGATGATTCCTGGAATGCAAGGGATAACGTACGAGGAGCGTTTGGCAGCTCTTGGGTTGTATTCATTGGAGTATTGGAGAATGAGAGGAGATCTCATAGAGGCATTTTATATTTTGAAAGGTTTAGATAGAGTGGATGCGAGTAAGATATTTCCCTTGGTGGGTGAATCGAAGACAAGGGATCATAGTCTGAAAATTAGAGGTTATCCATATAAAACAGAGATTACAAAGAACTTCTTTAGCCAGAAGGTCATGGATCCGTGGAACTCACTGCTGTATGCAGCAGTGGAAGCCAGATCACTGGGAGTATTTAAACAAGAAATAGACAAGTATCTCACTAGCAAGGGCATCAAGGGATATGGGGAAAAGGCCAGAAATTGGAACTAGTGTAGAGTAGCTTAGTGTAGATTTACAGAACAAACTCGATGGGCCTAGTGGCCTGTTTTGTTCCTTTGTCTTGTGATCTTGTGATCTGGCATAAGAAATGAAATAGAAACAGAAGTGATGTCATGTGATAAGACTTTTGGTGAAAAAGATATTACTGGAACCAGAGGCATTTTGGGCAGAAGGATTGAAGATACAATAACTAGAAAAGGTGCTGTTGTGTGTTATTCCTGGACAAAGGAGATACAGAATAAATTTCTTTTGAATGAGGAAAACCATTTCTGACTGTCTCTTTAAGATAAAGAGGGAAGTTCAAACGTATCCTTTTCTATATGGCCACTTTGTTTAACCCTTATCTGGGCTTGTGAAATCATCGTGAAAGAAAATATCCACTTTGCTGTCTGTTTGGAAAGAGGGCAGATTATTCATGTGGAACACAGATTCTGAAACCTCCACGTAAGGGACAGAAAATCATTTGTATGAAGAAACATTGCTCTGAAAACAAGTTTACAAAAGAAATTTGTGAGTTTTAAAGAGATCTAATGACATTTCAGCAAACTTCATTATTGCTTTTGAGCAACAATTTAAAAGAATCTAATGCCTCACGCTTGCTCTGTGATTGCTTTTGAACAGCAGTAAAGACTTATGGTTTAAACTTAAAAGCTTTCTGATACCAAACTTTTAAATAATCTCTTCAGAATCAAGCTTAAACTGTAATGGTTTTAACACACACACATACACACACACACACACACACACACACACACACACACACACACACACACACACACACACACACACACACACACACACAAAAATTTATATTTGTACATAGTGGGGTTACATTTGGAGTTAAGTAAGAAGTGTTTGATAGTAATAATTTAAAAAAATATTTTGATGTTACCATTGTCTTGGTTATTACCACTGCAGCTGATCTAGTGTACACACACACACACACACACACACACACACACACACACACACACACACACACACACACACACACACATTTGCGCATAGTGGGGTTAACCTAGAGTAAAGTTTAGAGTTAAGTGAGAAGTGTTATGTTATTTATTATTAATAATGTCTTTGGTAATTACCATTGCTGCTGGTTTAGGACATAACACTGTAGGAACAGGTCTGGAAAAACTTGAAAGCAGCTGGATGTGAAGATGGGGAGCAAATAGAGAGACTCTCACAGAACTCTGTTCGAAGAGAGGAGGAGCAGAGGGAATGGCAGCCAAGCCAGGGGAAGCTCCTCTTGCAAAACGTGGGTCATCAGGGAAGCCAGCAGTATCCCTGATGACTTCATCTGCAAGAGGTGCATCCAGCTGCAGCTCCAGACAAACCAAGTTAAGGAACTGGAGCTGGAGTTGGATGAATGCCGGATCATTTTGGAGGCAGAGGGGGTGATAGACAGGAGTTACAGGGACACTATTACACGTAGGAGGCAGGAGGAGGGGAGATGGGTGACAGGAGAGGGAAAGGGAACAGGCAGACAGTGTGGCCATTTCCCTCAATAACAAGTATACCAGTTTGGGTATTGGCAGGTTGGGGAGGTGAAAAATGACCTACCAGGGACAAGCCATGGCGATCAGGTCTCTGGCATGTAATCTAGTCCTGTGGCCAGAAAGGAAAGGATGGAGAAGAGCAGTGATTGGGGATTCCATAAGGGAAAGATAAAAGGTGCTGTGGAAGAGATTGTGTACCTGATGGTCATATTGTTTAACATGTGGCTAATGATATGGTCCAGGAGGAAGGGCTTCAGGTCTGGATCATTAGGCTCACTTCCTAGGAAGGTGGGATTTGATAGAGGTATTTAAAATTATGAGGGGGATAGATTGAATAGCCTCATCCTTTGAGAGTAGGTGAGATTGAAACAAGAGGTCATGAGTTAAGGGTTAGGGGCAAAAGTTTAGCAATAACACAAGAGGAAACTTCTTCACTCAGAGAGTGGTGGTTGAGTGAATGACCTTCCAGAAGAGGTGGTTGCAGCAGGGTCAATTCTGTCATTTAAGAGAAGGTTGGATGAGTGCATGGATGAGGGTGTTGGAGGGTTATGGAGAGGGAGCAAGTAAGTGGGACAAATGGAGTTCACTGATTGTAAGAAGATACCCCAATTTAAATGGACAGATCAAATTAAATATTTAGGTGTTAAATTGGCTAAGAATTTAGATCATTTGTATGATTTGAATGATTTATCTTTCATAAAATTAAAAATGACTTAAATAGATGGAAAGATTTACACATAACATTTAATAGGTAGAGTTAATTGTATCAAGATGAATATTTTTCCTAGACTACAATATCTTTTCAATCTATTCCTTGTAAAGTTCCTCAAAAAATTTTCAAAGAATTGAATTCTATTGTTAGGAAGTTTTTGTGGAAAGATAAAATGGTTAGGGTATCTTTACAAAAATTAACCTGGAGGTATGATCTGGGAGGTTTGCAATTACCGAATTTTCAAAATTATTGTCAAGCAGCAGAAATGAAATTTATTAATAGAATTTTTGATTTAGAAAATTCATTAGTATGGGCTAATATTGAGTTAACTAAAATTGGGGAGAAGAAGATTGAGCAATTTATAAATGGAATTCTAAATTACTACTTATTTCTAATTTACCTATTTGAGACATCTAATTGAATTATCGAGGTTGATAAATGAGGAAATAGGAACACGGGGAAGATTTCAGGTAAGTCATCCTTTTATCAGAATTAGCGTTTTCATTTTACTCTTAATAATATAGAAAAGGACACAGTTGAACTTCCCTCTTTATCTTAAAGAGACAATATGGGATCCGAAAGGAATTAAGACTGTATAAGTTTGCTATGTAGCTGGTCATTTTATTTCTTTTCAAGGAATGAAAGAAAAATATGAAATACTACAAAGTTCCCTTTTTTATTATTATCAAGTTAGAGCTGTATTATTGGATAATTTTGGACATCCTTTAAAGTTGCCAAGGCAGTCAAAATTTGGAATTCTACTTATGGAAGGTGGGAAGAAAAAAATTGTATCAGAATAAAATGCCTAAGATAGATTTGCATAAATCTAGATTAAAGTGGGAAAAAGATTTGGGAATAGCAATTGATCAGGAAGATTGGAGAAATTTATGTAAAGATAGCATGACTAAGATTGCAAATGTGGGATATAGATTAGTTCATTATAATTTTATACATCAGTTATATTTAACCCCTGAAAAATTAAAGAGATACAATTTAATTTCTTCAGATTTCTGTCTTACGTGTCATAAAGAAGTAGGTTCTTTTTCACATTCTACTTGGTCATGCGACACTATTAAACCTTTTTGGACACAACTTAAGGAGATTTTTGAGAAAATTTTTAAGATTAAATTGTTGATGGAACCAACATTAATTTTGTTTGGTAATGTTAAAATATTGGGTTTGAAATTAAGATTAAGTAGATATCAGAATGTGTTTTTGAGATTAGCCTTGGCTGTAGCAAGAAAATGCATAGAGATTACTTGGAAAAATGAGATTGATATAAGTTTGCAATAATGGCAGATGGAATTGAGATCATGCATTCCACTGGAAAAGATTATGTTTAATTGACTTGATAATTATCCTTTTTATTGGAAAATGTGAAGCCCTTATTTAAATAATAATGGGTTTTAAATTTTGAACTTTCTTTGGCGAGTTGTGGTGATGTTACCCTATTCCATGGCATTTAATTTTGTTATTGATGGGTCTATCTCCTTCCTTTCTTTTTTCTATCTTTGGGGTTGGGAGTAGTATGGAGAGGGAGAGGTGTTGGGGTGGTGGGAGGGAGTGGGGGAGGAGGGATTTGGTATATACCACCTTGTTTTTGTATATAAATTATTAAATTTGAATATATTTGAATGTAATGAGGATTAAAATTTTAAATAAAGTAGTAAAAATAAATCAAAAGCAAAAGATTTTAACCTTTACATTCTGGCCCATGATTATTATAAGAGACATTAATGACTAATACATAATAATTACAGGTAAAAAGTAAATATGATAAATATAAGATTAGAAACCAAAACTTTATGCTTCTTGTAAAAGACAGATTTTAGTAATTGGTCAATTTAAGTAACCAGTCTTAGTTTTAATCCACACTTGCCGAACGAAACCTTTTTTGTCAGGAACTGTATCCACGATTTTCCACAGCAACCAGAATCGTCCATGATAATTAAAATATCTCTGCATACAAAATTACATTTAGCCTTAGACTATTTTTGTCTTTCTTGTAATAATAAAAGATATTCTTTAATCCATCTTTCCCAAAATAAATCCGCAATAAACTGCACTTGTCTCCATCAGCGTCTTGCATAAATATCTTTCTGAAATTGACCCAGAGGCATTACAGGTTTAGATTTAAGAAGTAAGAGATGATTTGGTTTAAGTGCCTTGATGTCATTTGAATCAACAGAAATTTTCGTTATTTTTTTTTCTTTGGCTTGGCTTCGCGGACGAAGATTTATGGAGGGGGTAAAAAGTCCATGTCAGCTGCAGGCTCGTTTGTGGCTGACAAGTCCGATGCGGGACAGGCAGACACGGTTGCAGCGGTTGCAGGGGAAAATTGGTTGGTTGGGGTTGGGTGTTGGGTTTTTCCTCCTTTGCCTTTTGTCAGTGAGGTGGGCTCTGCGGTCTTCTTCAAAGGAGGTTGCTGCCCGCCAAACTGTGAGGCGCCAAGATGCACGGTTTGAGGTGTTATCAGCCCACTGGCGGTGGTCAATGTGGCGGGCACCAAGATATTTCTTTAGGCAGTCCTTGTACCTTTTCTTTGGTGCACCTCTGTCACAGTGGCCAGTGGAGAGCTCGCCATATAACACGATCTTGGGAAGGCGATGGTCCTCCATTCTGGAGACGTGGACAACTATTTAAAATAGCTTCGATCTCGCACAAAACTGTCCTTGTACCTTTTCTTTGGTGCACCTCTGTCACAGTGGCCAGTGGAGAGCTCGCCATATAACACGATCTTGGGAAGGCGATGGTCCTCCATTCTGGAGACGTGGACAACTATTTAAAATAGCTTCGATCTCGCACAAAACTGTCTGAAGATGGTCATCATTCAGTATTTGAAGATTCAAAATGGAATTAAGAATTTTCTTGATTGAGCTAATCATTTTTTCCCACACACCTCCATGATGTGATCCTGTGGGTGAGTTAAATATCAACTAATTTCTTTCTGAAGTAATGAATCACGTATTCGATGTTGATTCCAATTTTGAACTGCTTTGTAACTCTAGTTGAGCTCCTGTAAAGTTAGATCCTTTATCAGAACATAATTCCTTTACTTGACCACTTTTGCCAATAAAACATCAAAGAACATTGATAAAAGAGTCTGTATGAAGCGATGACGCTACTTCAATATGAATTGCTCTTGTAGTCAAACAGGTAAAAATAGCTCCGTATTCTTTTTCAACACTTCTTCCTCGTTTTATTTGCAAAGAACCAAAATAATCAACTCCCATGTAGGTAAATGGGCTTCATTAGGTGAAACTCTGTCCTGTTGCAAATCTGCTATTTGTTGTTGTCCAGGTTTAGCATTTGAACATCGACAATTAATGATGGTCCAATATTTCAGGCATAATTCTGACAACACATGATTACAACCAGCATGACCTGTTTCCTCACATATATGTCGAATGATCAATTCAGAAATAAGAAATTCTTCAGCTAATAATAGTACAGAGCAGTAAGGAGAAGGTTAGAATGAAAACAATGAAAGTTTGTAGTAAGTATTTGAATATGGATGGGCAGGTGATAGAGAAGGGAAATGCTCTGGAAGAAGATGAAGGGCAATTGTCAGGAAAAGTAAATAATGTTGTTCTTAAAGATGAGGGAAAACAGGGATTAAAAAATGGGAAATCCCTGAAATTCATATATTTTAATGCCAGGAGTATTGTAAAAAAGGTGGATGAGCTGAAGGTGTGGATTGATACTTGGAAGTATGATGTGGTAGCGATTAGTGAGACATGGTTGCAGGAGGGATGTGATTGGCAACTGAATATCCCTGGGTTTCGTTGTTTTAGGTGTGATAGAGTCGGAGGGGCAAGAGGAGGTGGGGTTGCATTGCTTGTCAGGGAAAATATTACAGCGGTGCCTAGGAAGGATAGATTAGAGGGCACATCCACGGAGGCTATTTGGGTGGAACTGAGGAGTAGGAAAGGAGAGGTTACACTTGTAGGGGTGTATTATAGACCACCCGGAGGGGACCGAGACCTAGAGGAGCAAATCTGTAGGGAGATAGTAGATATTTGTGATAAGCACAGGGTTGTAATTATGGGAGATTTTAATTTTCCACATATAGATTATTCTGTGAAAGGACTGAATGGGTTAGAGTTTGTGAAATGTGTGCAAGATAGTTTTTTACAACAATATGTAGAGGTGCCGACCAGAGAAGGAGCAGTGTTAGATCTACTGTTGGCAAATGGGATGGGTCAAGTGACGGAGGTTAGTGTTGGCGAGCACTTCGGGTCCAGTGATCATAATGCCATCAGCTTCAATGTCATTATGGAAAGAGAGAAATCAGGGCCAAGGATTGAGGTTTTTGATTGGGGAAAAGCTAGATTTGAGGAGATGCGAAAGGACTTGCAGGGTGTGCATTGGGACAATTTGTTTTATGGGCAGGATGTAGTAGAGAGATGAAAGTCTTTTAAAGATCAGATTTTGAGAGTGCAAAAGCTTTATGTTCCTGTTAGGTTAAAAGGAGGGGCAAAAGGTTTGAGAGAGCCGTGGTTTTCAAGGAATATTGGAAACTTGGTTCGAAGAAAAAGGGAGGCGTACATTAGATATAAGAAGCATGGAGTTAAGGAGATGTTTGAAAGATACATTGAATGTAAGAGGAATCTTAAGAGAGGAATTAGGAAAGCTAAAAGAAGGTACGAGAAAACTATGGCAAGCAGGGTGAAAACTAATCCAAAAGAGTTCTACAAATATGTTAATGGTAAGAGGAAAGCTAGAGACAAAATTGGTCCCTTAGAAAATCAGAGTGGAAAACTGTGTGTGGAACCTAGAGAAATGGGGGAGATATTGAACAGTTTCTTTTCTTCGGTATTCACTAAGGAGAAGGATATTGGGAGAAGTGGGATAAAAAAAGCAAATTGGGTAAATATGGGGAATATAGAGATTACAAAAGGTGTAGTTTTAAGGCTTTTGAAGAATATAAAGGTGGATAAGTCTCCGGGACCGCACGGGATCTTCCCCAGGACATTGAGAGAAGTGAAGGAGGAAATAGCAGAGGCTCTGGCGGTAATTTTTCAAATGTCATTAGATATGGGGATAGTGCCGGAGGATTGGCGCATTGCGCATGTGGTTCCGTTATTTAAAAAGGGTTCAAGGAGGAAGCCTGGCAACTATCGGCCTGTAAGTTTGACGTCTGTGGTAGGTAAATTAATGGAGAAAATTCTTAGAGATAGTACTTATAAACATCTGGATAGACAGGGTCTGATCAGGAGCACTCAACATGGATTTGTGGGAGGAAGGTCATGTTTGACCAATCTGATTGAATTTTTTGAAGAGGTGACTAGGAATGTGGATGAGGGTAGTGCAGTGGATGTTGTCTATATGGACTTCAGTAAGGCCTTCGATAAGGTACCACATGAAAGGTTAGTTAGGAAGGTGCAGTCTTTAGGTATAAATTTTGAGATAGTCAAATGGATTGAACATTGGCTGAAAGGGAGAGGCCAGAGAGTGGTAGTGGATAATTGTCTGTCAGGTTGGAGGCTGGTGACCAGTGGTGTGCCTCAAGGATCTGTATTGGGCCCATTGTTGTTCGTTATATACATTAATGATCTAGATGATGGGGTGGTGAATTGGATTAGTAAATATGCAGACGATACTAAGATAGGTGGAATAGTAGATAATGAAGAAGGTTTTCAAGGATTGCAGAGGGATTTGGGCTGCTTAGAAAAGTGGGCTGAAAAATGGCAGATGGAATTTAATGCTGATAAGTGTGAGGTGCTTCATTTTGGTAAGAAGAATCAGAATAGGACATATGTGGTAAATGGGAGAGCATTGAGGAATACAGAAGAGCAGAAAGATTTAGGAGTGACGGTACATCGTTCCCTGAAGGTAGAAACTCACGTGAATAGGGTGGTGAAGAAGGCTTTTAGTATGCTGGCCTTTATCAATCATTGCATGGAATATAGGAGTTGGGAGGTGATGTTGAGATTGTATAAGACGTTGGTGCGGCCTAATTTGGAGTTCTGTGTGCAGTTCTGGTCGCCTAATTATAGGAAGGATATAAACAGAGTGGAGAGAGTGCAGAGAAGGTTTACCAGAATGTTACCTGGGTTTAAGCATCTAGAGTATAGGGAGAGATTGGACAGATTAGGTCTTTATTCTTTGGAGCGTAGAAGGTTGAGAGGGGATTTGATAGAAGTATTTAAGATTATGAAAGGGATAGACAGAGTGGATGTGGATAGACTATTTCCGTTAAGAGGAGGAAAGATTAAAACAAGAGGACATGAGTTAAGAATTAAGGGGCAGAGGTTTAGAGGTAACATGAGGGGGAACTTCTTTACTCAGAGAGTGGTAGCCGTGTGGAATGAGCTTCCGGGAGAAATAGTGGCGGCGGAGTCAATTGTATTATTTAAGAAAAGGTTGGACAGGTATATGGATGAGAGGAAGATGGAGGGTTATGGGCATTGTGCAGGGAGGTGGGATTAGAAAGGGGTGTTTGGTTCGGTGCGGACTAGAAGGGCCTAATGGCCTGTTTCCGTGCTGTAATTGTTATGTTATATGTTATGTTAATATACTTGGATGTTTCACTTCTTCTGGCATCATGTCCCATTTTGGTTATTCCTCCCAAAATGAAGAACTTCACACTTATCTGCATTAAACTCCATCTGCCACCTTTCAGCCCACTCTTCTAAGCAGTCCAAATCCTTCTGCAGTCCCCGAAAACCATCCACACTATCCACAATTCCCCCTATTTTTGTATCATCCACATATTTACTCACCCAATTTACCACTCCATCATCCAAATCATTAATGTAAATGATGAACAACAAGGGACCCAACACCGATCCCTGAGGCACACCACTTATAACTAGCCTCCATCCTGACAGACAGTTATATACCATGACTCTCTGGCACCTATCTTCTAACCACCATTGAACATATCTGACTATCTCAACATTAATCCTGAGTGCCTGAATGTTCCTCACCAACCTTCCATGTGGAACCATATCGAAGGTGGGGTGAGGACCACACTGGGAGATTCGTTTGGGAGTAACTAAATGTGTTACCTCAGTTTGTGTTTGTGTTTTTCTTTTCTATTTTCCTTTGGATAGTTATTTTAGGTTTTTTCTTTTTTCCTCAGGATCTGGCATGGCTCAGGTGGTCAGAGGTGGGTGGCCGAAGACAAAGGGCTGGTTGAGGAAGGGACCCAGGCTGGTAGAAGAACAAAAGAAATGTCACGATAGTAACCCCTGGGGCAATGGCTAAAAGCATAACATTTGAAAATTTCAATGTCAATGGTTTGAACAGAAAAAGAGTCTTGGCACATATTCAGAAAATGAGAGTGGATCTGGCCCTCCTCCAAGAAACCCATTTAATGGAGCAAGAGCATCAAAAGTTAAAAAGAGGATGGGTGGGCCAGGTATTAGCCTCTTCGTTTGGTTCAAAGGCAAGGAGGTGTCAATTCTGATCAGGAAGAGTGTTCCAGTGCAGGGTATGACTGCAGATAAAGCAGGTAGATTTATAATGGTTTGCTGTCAGATATACTCAGAATCCTGGACAAACGTAAATGTATATTCCCCCAACATAGACAAGGAAAAATTTATGCAGGACAATTGGCAGAAGGAAAAGAGAATATTTTCATTAGGGGAGATTTTAATTTCACTATGGACCCTGTTTTGAACAAGTCAACAAAGAAAATAGCGAAAGAGGGACAACACATGCTGCTACTGACAGAATGAGAGAGCTGAATTTGATAGATGTATGGAGACGGAAGGATCTGAGGGAGAGGGATTATTCTTTCTACTCAAGACAGCATGACTTCTACTCTAGAGTAGATTTTTTTCTTGGCTTCAGTCCATATAGGATCATAGAGGCTGAGTACAAGTGAGACTTCTCTCAGATCATTCTCCCCAGTAGTTAAGATTGAGTTGCTGGATAAGCGGGAGACAGTGTTGCTGTTAAAGAAGCAGGAATTTTGTACTTGCCTAAGAACACAGATAGACATGTTTTGTGAGACCAACAGTGCCTCTACTCCAGATAAATTCCTTTTATGGGACACCCTCAAAGCTTATTTGAGGGGTCAAATGATCAGATATACTAAAACAGTAAAAAAAATACAGGAGGAAGGTGGGTGAATTAGAGCAAGTGATTGCTCATTTAGAAAACGTCTTCCAAATATTGGGCTTAGAAGATCAATATAGGGTTTTAACAAACAAGAAGCTGAAATATAAAACATGTTTCAAACATACAACATGGAAAAGGCCATATTACAGTATAAGCAAAAATACTACAAATTAGGGGAAAGAGCCCAGAAGGTCGTTGCATGGCAGTTGTAATGGAGTATATATATTTGGGAGAATTTGGTAAAATTAGAGTAGGTTGCATACATACACACATTTTAAAACATTTTAAATATTGAAGAATTAATATTCAGGAACATTGCACAAACTATGGAGAATGTTATGTACATTTCACAAGTTGGTGCTAACTGAAATGACATCATGAAATGAATAGACCATTGTTTGGAAGAGGTGACAAACTGGCTGTTTGCAAGTACCTACAGGGTGCTCACTCAAAGGTCAATGAGAAGTTTTGTTTATCTAAGACAACAGATGGGAGCAGAAGGATAACTCCTGTTGTTTGCTGAAGAAGGTGGGGTTTTTTGCAAGTGAGAGAATCACATGGGCTTTCTGGCAGTTGGAGAGAGAGAGGGAGAGAAGACAAGCTCTCTCAGCCAGTGTGAGTGTGACACTGAAAGCACCTGAACAGGGCAAACCAGGAAGCTGGTTGAAACCGAAAGCTCCAGAGCAGTGGATGGCTGGAAGTGCTATCTGACTGATGTTTCTCTTGGAATAAGTGGAACATTTAGGAACTCTGTGCTGGCCTGAAAGAAAGAGGTTATCATCTGGAAAACCCTGATGGAGAAAGTTTCATCAGCGAGACATTGAGGTGACTAATGGTGGTACCTCAGTTGTGGAAATCCTGGAACAACAAATCTCTCTCTGTAAACCCTACAAGAA
The DNA here is from genome assembly GCF_036971445.1 of Narcine bancroftii. Classification (NCBI taxonomy): domain Eukaryota; kingdom Metazoa; phylum Chordata; class Chondrichthyes; order Torpediniformes; family Narcinidae; genus Narcine; species Narcine bancroftii. Next base: position 11,856,174 of record NW_027211895.1, on the reverse strand, counting down.
CCTTCCCGAGCAGTAAACATTTACCTTTTGAGCACAAAAGCCTGGTGAACTTTATACATGTTAAATTCTGTGCACAGTCTAAGAATTGCCTGCATCCAGAGTATGTAAGCTACTCTAATTTTACCAATTTATCTCCCAAAAACATTCCCAAATATTCCATCACACCAGCAACGAGCATCGAAGGCACTTCATTCAGAGAATGGGTGGAGTGTGAAATGCGCTGCCATCTGATATAGTGGGTGCAGGCTCAATCTTGAGATTTAAGAATAAATTGAATAGATACATGGATGGGAGAGGTTTGGAGGGTTATGGAATAGGAGCAGGTTATTGGGACTAGCTGAACAATAGTCAGCACATACTAGAAGGGCCAAATGGCCTGTTTTCTGTGCTGTAGTATTCTAAGATTTTCAAGGATATAGCTGGGTCTCGTAGGGAAGGTTGAATGTAGCTGGTCCTCGGTTAACGTGTCAATATGCAGGCAACAGGATAATAATCTCTCTCAGGGGTTCGGAGTCACTATAAACTGACACCTTTGGATGGCTGTTGCTTCTGGGTCTATTGTGGGGTTTTCAGAGGTATTGTTAGGTCTGGGCTTCCATTTAGGGTTTGGGTTCTGGTTAGTTGGGGAGTTCAGTTTTGGGTTATTTGGGGGGTTAGAGTTAGGGTAAGGTTGAGGTTGGTTTTGGGGTAGGGGTTTGAGGCAAGGTGGGGGTGAGTTGGGGAGTTTAGATTTGGGCATGCACTGCATACTCTATCTGTTTTGGCCTCTCTGTTTTGACCCCTGTTTTAATCCCTCTGATTCAACCCCTTTGTTCCACCCCCCCCCCCCCCCCCCCCTCATTCCCAGGTCTCTATTCCAAGCCCTCTTTTTCATCCCCTCTGTTTCAACACCTCTCTTTCCACCCCTCTGATTCCATGTTCTGAATACTCCTATCTGCTTTGACCCCTCTATTTCGACCTCTCTGTTTTGAACCCTCTATTTTGACTCCTCTAATTTGATCCCTCTGTTTCAAGCCCTATGTTTATACACCTTGGTTTCAAAATGTCTGTTTCGACCCCTCCGTATCCACCCTTCATTCCCAACCATCATTTTTCACCCATTTCAAACCCTGTTCCGAACCCTCTTCTTCAATCCCTGTTATGCCCCCCTATTCCGTCCGCCCTGTTTTGACACAATTTTTTCCCCCTGCTTCACCCCCTCTGCTTCTTTCCTCTGTTTCCCCATCCCTCTGGTTTCCCCCTCTGTTTCCACCCATTTCCACCCCTGTGTCCATCCCTCTGTTTCCATCACTCTCTTTCCACCCTTATCTACCTCCTTTTTCAACCCCTCTGTTTCCACTCATCTGTTCCACCCCTCTATATCCAACCTTCTATTCCACACATCTTTTTCTTTGCCTTTGTTTCCAACCTTCTGTTTCATACCCTCTGTTTCAAAGTCTCTGGTTCCACCCCTCTCTTTCCACCCCTCTTTTTCCACCCCTCTGGTTCTACCCCTCTGGTTCCATGGTCTGAATACTCCTATCTGTTTTGACCCCTCTGCTTCGAACCCTCTATTTTGAACCCTGTTTTGACCCCTGTGTTTTGTCCCCTCTGTTTCCTCCCTGTTTATAACCCTATAGTTATACCCTCTTTTTCAACATGTTTCAATCCCATTCTTTCCACTACTCTGTTTCCACCCTCTAAATACTCCTATATGTTTTGATCCCTCTATTTCAAACCCTCTATTTTTTTCCCTCTGATAATACACCTATATTTATATTCCTCTGTTTTGACCCCTCTGTTATGTCCCACCTGTTTCATCCCCTCTGTTTCCACTCCTCTATTAACACCTAATCTCTTTCCTCCCCCCTGATTCGACCCCTCTGTATGAAACCCACAATAGTGCACTCAAGCTGCCTTCGCTTGGTAGTAATTGATTTTTTTAAAATTGTGACTCTATACTTTGTAATTGTACTGTGCAGCAGTATGAATGTAATAGCCACATTAAACTACTCACCGAAAGACCCTTCTCACTGTACTAGGTGATCTTGGCATTTCCTGTCAGTTTAATTGCAATGTCAAGCAGGCAACGCCATTCAGGAATGGACAAAGATGTCCCGTTTGAAGTTGAAAATCAAAGAAATTGTGTAACTATGTAAATAAAGCATTTAAGAAATAAAGTTTTTAAAAATCAGAATGCAGTTTTAATAAAGTTTTTAAAAATCAGAATGCAGTTTTAATAAACTTTTTAAAATATCATGTAACAGTTCATCATCGACAATTAAATGATTAGAATGAACATCGTCAATGTAGAGATTAGTTGTGAGGATGTGGATATTAAATGTTCCTCACCTTTGCAGAGTCAAAATGGCGGTTAACCAGAGAAAGAACAGTAACTCATTTCTGACTTCAGTTGAAGCACGAATAACTGTCTAACACTCACCAGGTTGGGTGGACTGTGTCACTCTGAATATGACTTGATATTGTGCATAGACAGAATTCTGTTGGCTTGATAATAAATGAGGTAAGAAGCTGGATAAAGGTGTAAAATATTGATCCCAAAATTATAAAGACCAATGAGAGTTTCAACTTGCAATGTTACAGTCAAACCTCATTAAAACAGTCAAGAGTGTTCACCGGCTCCCAAAACTGGGAAGGACCCAAGTACTTGGTACAGACTAGAAGGGTTGAAGGACTGTGAAGTGTGTTGTAATGTTCTATTGTTCTATGGTACGTGAACGTTTACCTGCATTGTTCCACCAAACCAAGTCGAGCAGAATTGAATGTTGGAGCAAAGACAACGAATACACCAAATGTCTCTCTGCTTCACACATCAAATCTTCCTAATGTTTATAAATTAAAGTGAAACATGAACATCACCTCATAGACTTTCACCACATTGTACCTCACTGACGAGAAGGCATCCTAATCTTGAGCAGGCAACATTGATGATGGTGGGACATTTATCTCCCTGTTCTTAATCTAAAAAAAGCACAAAAAATCAATATGTTCCATCTCAGATTTTAAAATCTTGGTGTGTTGGACTCCAGTGGAATCTTGGTATGTTGATGGTTTATGGCGATTAAGTGGCAGGAAATGTTCCATTAATCCTAACTCTCAACACACCAGAGGAATAAAGAAATCGCTATCAAGTCACCTGACGAAAAGGAGGATTTTACTCTGCTGGAAAGAGTGCAGACGTGGGGGGGGGGGGAACACTAGGGTGGGGGGGGCAACCTGGGGTGGGGGGGCAACACTGGGAAGGCTGATGGCTTGTTTTCACTGACACTGAGGGTGACATTAATGGAAGTTTATAAAATAAGGAGGGGCCTTGATAAAAAAGATGGTCAGTCTTTTGCCTGGCATGAGAGAGTCTAAAACTAAAGGGTGCATTTAAATTGAGAGGGGAAAGATGTCAAAGAGGCCTGAGGGCCAATGTTTTCAGTAAATGAAGGTGTAAGGAACGAGCTGCCAGGGGCGGTGGTAGGGGCATACTTTTACAAAGTTTCAAGGTATATGGATAGAAAATGTTCACTGTGTTATGGGCTAAAGACCAGTGTGTCTCTTCGACCACACTGGTCCATGCTTAATTCAGCACAGACCGATGTGGTAGAAGAGCCTGTTTCTGTGATGTGTAACTTCTGTGACTTACATTCCAGAACTAACTGACAATGACCTTGTCAAACCTTTCTAGTCTGGCACATCACTCAACACATGGGAAATTCCCTATATACTCATGTAATAGTCACATTTTTTGGACTACGTTTTTGACCTTGGTAAGTACCTGCATTATTCAAGGTGTCAGGAGCACAATTGGCTGGGACCAGGAGGTAAGTCCACGGTCGGGGCATCGGAAGCTCAGATGGCTGGGTCGAGGCTTCACTATCAGGGTGTCAGGTGGTTGGGCAGTCAGGGCCGAAAATAGGGGGGAGGGTTGACTTTTACACAGGTCATATAAAAACACCTGATTTTTTTGGGGGGAAAGGGAGGGGGGCTCAACATTATTGATGATTATACAGTATTGCACACAGTCCATCCTGCTCACAGATCAGAATTACATTCATAGTCATAAACATGTGTCATGAAACCTGTAATTTTGCAGCAGTATTCTGTAGAACAAGGTGCAAAATCACATTTTCAAAATATAGGTTTAAAAATATAAATAAGTAGATCAAAATAGAGTAAGAGATTAAGGCCATGCTGCAGGAACCCCATGAGGAAACTAATTAAAATTCAAGAAATATTTGTTTTTATACCTTAATTGTCAGTTATAAAGCCAATCAATTATATGAACAAGATCAATGTTAACACATCAATCAATAATCAAATCCATTCAACAATTTTAAAGTTCAATAGGATCAGGATGAGTTCTCCTGGAACTCGGTTAGTACATTAGGGTTAGAGCATTTGCAATACACATTCCTTGATTAAGGGCTCAAGCCCAGAACCTTGGTTATATATCTTTATTATATAAAATATGCTGTATGGCCTGCTGAGTTTCTCCAGCACTGGAGATGATTTGGGCCCATTCCCTGACCATTTGCCCTTATCCAACCCTGGAGATGATTTGGGCCCATTCCCTGACCCTGGCCCTTCTCCAGCACAGGAGATGATTTGGATCCATTCCCTGACCCTGGCCCTTATCCAATACTGGAGGTGATTTGGGCCCATTCCCTGACCCTAGCTCTTCTCCAACACTGGAGATGATTTGGGCCCATTCCCTGACCCTGGCCCTTCTCAAGCCCAGGAGATGATTTGGGCTCATTCCCTGACCCATGGCCCTTCTCCAACATCGGTGTTGATTTGGGCCCATTCCCTGACCCTTCTCCAGTTTAACTCTAGCCACTTCAGGTGGCCAGAATACCCGAATATAAAGCTGCCTAAAATAGCCAAATGCAGCTGTTGGAAGGCCACCCCTGAAGGCGGAAAACCCATCCCTGAGGAGCACTTACTCAACCCAGCTCAGGGAGGTATATTCTCCACTTTGGAGTGCTCCACCTAGGCAGGCTGCAAGGCAGAGCGGTGAGCAGCTTTCAGGTGCCGAGCAGGGGGCGGGCTGATGACAGTCAACCACCCTCTGCCTGACAGCCTCGCAGCATGGGACTATGGGGCTGGGACGGCTGGCGCAGGACTACGCGGCAGGGGTGGCTAGTGCAGGACTACAGGCCTGAACTGGCTTGTGCAGTATGTCAGGGCTGGAGTGGCCAGCGTAGGATGTCAGGGCTGGGGCGGTGGGCACCCCAATCCTGATGTCCCGCGCTGGGGTCTGTAAGGCAGCGAGGAGGGGGCTGTTGGCAGTGGGGCCATTGGCAGTGGGGAGGGGGACTGTCGGCAGTGAAGGGGACTGTCAGCAGCGGGGAGGGGGGCTGTCAGCAGCGGAGAGGGGGGCTGTTGGCAGCGGGGAGGAGGGCCGTTGGCAGCGGGAAGGGGGGGCCGTTGGCAGCGGGAAGGGGGCCGTCGGCAGTGGGGAGGGGGACAGTCGGCAATGAAGGGGACTGTCGGCAGTGGGGAGGGGGACAGTCGGCAGTGAAGGGGGCTGTTGGCAGCGGGGAGGGGAGCTGTCAGGTAGCTGCCCCTGCCCTGACTTAGGAGCCAGCATTTGCTCCATGGCCCCTCTCCCCCTGCCACCTTTCGTGTGGCAGAAAACCGCATTTAGCTCTGCCACCTGAACGTCCCTCGTCGACACCCTAATGCCCTAACCCACATCTCTATTCCCAGCCCCGTCCCTTCCTCTCACCCCCCTCAATATAACAAGGACAGGATCCCCCTTGTCCTTACCTCTCACCCCACCTATTTTCCGCAAATCCTGCCACCTACAATGGGATCCGACCACCAGACACATCCTCCACTTTCCTCTCCCTGTCTCTTGCTATTGCTTCATCTGTGACTCGCTCATCCCTTCCCATCAACCGCTCCCTTGGAACCTGACCCTGTGAAGCAACACTTCATGGAATGAGATCCTGTCCAAGAACATTTCCCCTCCATGGAATGAGATCCTGTTCAAGGATGTCTCCCCTCCATGGAATGAGATCCTGTCCAAGAACATCTCCCCTCCATGGAATGAGATCCAGTCCAAGAACGTCTTCCCTCCATGGAATGAGATCCTGTCCAAGAACGTCTCCCCTCCATGGAATGAGATCCAGTCCAAGAACATCTTCTCTTCATGGAATGAGATCCTGCTGTATAACAGTTGCAGGAAAGATCTCAAGCAGAGCACATAATGGGAAGGTTAAAAGGGGCCTTGGCGAGTGGAAAGTCCCAATGCATTTTATACCCTCATGGAAAAACAGAGAGCAAATGGGACCACTCAAGGTCAGTTTGGAATTTAAAAATTACACATACAGCACGGTAACGGGCCGAGCTGCCCAAATACCCCATTTAACAGGCAAACCCCATACGTTTTGAAGCATGTGAAGCAACCAGAGGAAACCCACGGACAAAGGGAGAAGGTACCAACTCCTTATGGACAGCGCCAGACACCCTCAATATGGTTCATGAGTTGCAGGTGATGCTGGTTAATGATATGCCCCAACACTTGGGCATTGAGGGTTAGTGTTTCCACCCCTCTATTTCCACCCCGCCCTTTCCACTCCACTGTTTCTATGCCTTTTTATCCAACCCTCTGTTTCCACCACTCTTCTCTTCCCTCCCCTCTGTTTTTCCCGTCTCTTTAAAATCTTCTGTGCACAGTGCTGGCTTCACTTTGGTGTCAGCAGCTGTGTTTTCACCACTCTTCTCTTTCCTCCCTCTGTTTCCACTGCTCTTCTCTTTCCTCCCTCTGTTTCCACCGCTCTTCTCTTTCCTCCCTCTATTTCCACCACTCTTCTCTTTCCTCCCTCTGTTTCCACCGCTCTTCTCTTTCCTCCCTCTGTTTCCACCGCTCTTTTCTTTCCTCCCTCTGTTTCCACCACTCTTCTCTTTCCTCCCTCTGTTTCCACCACTCTTCTCTTTCCTCCCTCTGTTTTCACCACTCTTCTCTTTCCTCCCTCTGTTTCTACCACTCTTCTCTTTCCTCCCTCTGTTTCCACCGCTCTTCTCTTTCCTCCCTCTGTTTCCACCACTCTTCACTTTCCTCCCTCTGTTTCCACCACTCTTCTCTTTCCTCCCTCTGTTTTCACCACTCTTCTCTTTCCTCCCTCTGTTTCCACCACTCTTCTCTTTCCTCCCTGTTTCCACCGCTGTTCTCTTTCCTCCCTCTGTTTCCACCACTCTTCACTTTCCTCCCTCTGTTTCCATCGCTCTTCTCTTTCCTCCCTCTGTTTCCACCACTCTTCTCTTTCCTCCCTCTGTTTCCACCACTCTTCTCTTTCCTCCCTCTGTTTCCACCACTCTTCTCTTTCCTCCCTCTGTTTCCACCACTCTTCTCTTTCCTCCCTCTGTTTCCACCACTCTTCTCTTTCCTCCCTCTGTTTCCACCGCTCTTCTCTTTCCTCCCTCTGTTTCCACCACTCTTCTATTTCCTCCCTCTGTTTCCACCACTCTTCTCTTTCCTCCCTCTGTTTCCACCACTCTTCTCTTTCCTCCCTCTGTTTCCACCACTCTTCTCTTTCCTCCCTCTGTTTCCACCGCTCTTCTCTTTCCTCCCTCTATTTCCACCGCTCTTCTCTTTCCTCCCTCTGTTTTCATCGCTCTTCTCTTTCCTCCCTCTGTTTTCACCACTCTTCTCTTTCATCCCTGTTTCCACCACTCTTCTCTTTCCTCCCTCTGTTTCCACCACTCTTCTTTTTCCTCCCTCTGTTTCCACCGCTCTTCTCTTTCCTCCCTCTGTTTCCACCACTCTTCTCTTTCCTCCCTGTTTCCACCATTCTTCTCTTTCCTCCCTCTGTTTCCACCACTCTTCTCTTTCCACCCTCTGTTTCCACCGCTCTTTTCTTTCCTCCCTCTGTTTCCACCACTCTTCTCTTTCCTCCCTCTGTTTCCACCACTCTTCTCTTTCCTCCCTCTGTTTTCACCACTCTTCTCTTTCCTCCCTCTGTTTCTACCACTCTTCTCTTTCCTCCCTCTGTTTCCACCGCTCTTCTCTTTCCTCCCTCTGTTTCCACCACTCTTCACTTTCCTCCCTCTGTTTCCACCACTCTTCTCTTTCCTCCCTCTGTTTTCACCACTCTTCTCTTTCCTCCCTCTGTTTCCACCACTCTTCTCTTTCCTCCCTGTTTCCACCGCTGTTCTCTTTCCTCCCTCTGTTTCCACCACTCTTCACTTTCCTCCCTCTGTTTCCACCGCTCTTCTCTTTCCTCCCTCTGTTTCCACCACTCTTCTCTTTCCTCCCTCTGTTTCCACCACTCTTCTCTTTCCTCCCTCTGTTTCCACCACTCTTCTCTTTCCTCCCTCTGTTTCCACCACTCTTCTCTTTCCTCCCTCTGTTTCCACCACTCTTCTCTTTCCTCCCTCTGTTTCCACCGCTCTTCTCTTTCCTCCCTCTGTTTCCACCACTCTTCTATTTCCTCCCTCTGTTTCCACCACTCTTCTCTTTCCTCCCTCTGTTTCCACCACTCTTCTCTTTCCTCCCTCTGTTTCCACCACTCTTCTCTTTCCTCCCTCTGTTTCCACCGCTCTTCTCTTTCCTCCCTCTATTTCCACCGCTCTTCTCTTTCCTCCCTCTGTTTTCATCGCTCTTCTCTTTCCTCCCTCTGTTTTCACCACTCTTCTCTTTCATCCCTGTTTCCACCACTCTTCTCTTTCCTCCCTCTGTTTCCACCACTCTTCTTTTTCCTCCCTCTGTTTCCACCGCTCTTCTCTTTCCTCCCTCTGTTTCCACCACTCTTCTCTTTCCTCCCTGTTTCCACCATTCTTCTCTTTCCTCCCTCTGTTTCCACCACTCTTCTCTTTCCACCCTCTGTTTCCACCGCTCTTCTCTTTCCTCCCTCTGTTTTCACCTCTTTCCTTCCTCTGTTTCCACCAATCTTCTCTTTCCTCCCTCTGTTTCCACCTCTCTTTTCTTTCCTCCCTCTGTTTCCACCACTCTTCTCTTTCCTCCCTCTGTTTCTACTGCTCTTCTCTTTCCTCCCTCTGTTTCCACCGCTATTCTCTTTCCTCCCTCTGTTTCCACCGCTCTTCTCTTTCCTCCCTCTGTTTCGACCGCTCTTCTCTTTCCTCCCTCTGTTTCCACCACTCTTCTCTTTCCTCCCTCTGTTTCCACCACTCTTCTCTTTCCTCTCTCTGTTTCCACCACTCTTCTCTTTCCTCCCTCTGTTTTCACCACTCTTCTCTTTCCTCCCTCTGTTTCCACCAATCTTATCTTTCCTCCCTCTGTTTCTACCACTCTTCTCTTTCCTCCCTCTGTTTCCACCGCTCTTCTCTTTCCTCCCTCTGTTTCCACCACTCTTCTCTTTCCTCCCTCTGTTTCCACCACTCTTCTCTTTCCTCCCTCTGTTTCCACCGCTCTTCTCTTTCCTCCCTCTGTTTCCACCACTCTTCCCTTTCCTCCCTCTGTTTCCACCAATCTTCTCTTTCCTCCCTCTGTCTCCACCACTCTTCTCTTTCCTCCCTCTGTTTCCACTGCTCTTCTCATTCCTCCCTCTGTTTCCACCAATCTTCTCTTTCTTCCCTCTGTTTCCACCGCTCTTCTCTTTCATCCCTCTGTTTCCACCGCTCTTATCTTTCCTCCCTCTGTTTCTACCGCTCTTCTCTTTCCTCCCTCTGTTTCCACCACTCTTCTCTTTCCTCCCTCTGTTTTCACCACTCTTCACTTTCCTCCCTCTGTTTCCACCGCTCTTCTCTTTCCTCCCTCTGTTTCCACCACTCTTCTCTTTCCTCCCTCTGTTTCCACCACTCTTCTCTTTCCTCCCTCTGTTTCCACCGCTCTTCTCTTTCCTCCCTCTGTTTCCACCGCTCTTCTCTTTCCTCCCTCTGTTTCCACTGCTCTTCTCTTTCCTCCCTCTGTTTCTACCACTCTTCTCTTTCCTCCCTCTGTTTCCACCACTCTTCTCTTTCCTCCCTCTGTTTTCACCACTCTTCTCTTCCCTCCCCTCTGCTTTTCCCCTCTGTTTAAACTCTTCAGTGTGCAGTGCTGGTTCCACTTCGGTGTCAACAGCTCTGTTTCCACCCTCCTTTTCCACACCTCTGATTCCATGCTGCTTCTACTCCTCTCTCTTTTGGCCCCTCTGTTTTGAGCCCTCCCTTTCTTCCCATCTGATTCTACCCTTCTGATTTGGCACCTCTTCATGAAACGCACTCTGCCCATTCTACCACCAGATGGCGTTATTGCGCCTAACATGTGGGCTCTTGCAATTTGCTGCCTCAGCCACCAGATGGAAGTATGGTCCCAATTTCTCCCCACGATATCTCCTCCTGCCCTCACTGATTCACCAAAATTAAGTTACTAATTTTTAGGTTTTTTTGAATATTTGTAAAACACACTTTATTCCAATGTTTAATCTTAGCATTGTTTTGGGTCACTAAGAAGTGTGGTGGTGCCTTGTGCCCAGAAATAAGCGCCAGGAACTTGTTTTTCTGGTTGAAGATCTAATTAAACATCATTTGACATCACAAGGATGTCTCCCCTCCATGGAATGATATCCTGTCCAAGAACATCTCCCCTTCATGGAATGAGATCCTGTTCAAGGATGTCTCCCCTCCATGGAATGATATCCTGTCCAACAACATCTCCCCTTCATAGAATGAAATCCTATTCAAGGATGTCTCCCCTCCATGGAATGATATCCTGTCCAACAACATCTCCCCTTCATGGAATGAGATCAAGTCCAAGGACATCTCCCCTCCATGGAATGAGATCCTGTCCAAGAACATCTTCCCTCCATGGAATGAGATTCAGTCCAAGAACGTCTCCCCTCCATGGAATGAGATCCAGTCCAAGAATGTCTCCCCTCCATGGAATAAGATCCTGTCCAAGAACATCTCCTCTTCATGGAATGAGATCCTGCTGTATAACAGTTGCAGGAAAGATCTCAAGCAGAGCACATAATGGAAAGGTTAAAAGGGGCCTTGGCGAGTGGAAAGTTCCAATGCATTTTATACCCTCATGGAAAAACAGAGAGCAAATGGGACCACTCAAGGTCAGTTTGGAATTTAAAAATTACACATACAGCACGGTAACAGGCCGAGCTGCCCAAATCCCCCACTTAACAGGCAAACCCCATACGTTTTGAAGCATGTGAAGCAACCAGAGGAAACCCACGGACAAAGGGAGAAGGTACCAACTCCTTATGGATAGCGCCAGATTCGAACCCCAGTCACTGGGGCTGTGACAGTTTTGCTTGGAGTCTGAGGACATGGTTGTGGTACTGACTGGGTACTTTAAATCAGTATTTACTAAGAAGGACCTGGTGGATATTTGGGCACGTTCATGGGTCCAAGCGTTTTTAGAGGAGGTGTTGGAATTTTTCGGGAGGCTGAGCCCTTCATCAGGAGTGTAGAATAACAGGCAAACACCTGAATAAAAGGACAGGGGGAGAGGAAGAGACAAAAAGGTAACAGTTACGGGGTTACAGGTGGACACAGGTGGGAGGGTAGAAGAGAAAAATGGGGAAAAGAGGACAGGGAAGCATAGCTCTGATAGAATGAAGGGAAGGGGATGTGAGAGGAAAGGAGACAGGTGGGGAAAGGAGACCAGGGGAGGGATCTTATTGGAAATTTGGAGGTCAATGTTGATGCTGCCTGGTTGGTGAATTCAAAGATGGAATTTGTGCTTGGCCTCGATTTGGCAATGCATGAAGCCATGGACAAGCATGTTGTGTGGGAATGGGATGTGGAATTAAAATTGTTGGTACCTGGGAGTTCCTGCTGTTGCAGCAGTCAGATTGAAGGTGCCCAACATAATGATCTCCAAATCTGCGTCTAATCTCCCCAGCGTATCGGAGGCCACATCAGGAACACCAGATCCAGTGGAGGCCCCTGCATACTCATCAGTGAAGTGTTGCTTCACAGGGTCAGGTTCCAAGGGAACGGTTGATGGGAAGGGATGAGCGAGTCACAGATGAAGCAATCACAAGAGAAAGGGAGAGGAAAGTGGAGGATGTGTCTGGTGGTCAGATCCCATTGTAGGCGGCAGGAGTTGCAGAAAATAGGTGGGGTAGGAGGTAAGGACAAGGGGGATCCTGTCCTTGTTATATTGAGGGGGGTGAGAGGAAGGGACGGGGCTGGGAATAGAGATGTGGGTTAGGGCATTAGGCCATATATCCTGGAGCAGGTGGGCCTCATCTTCAGCAGATGAATCGGAAAATGGTGGCTGTATTACAGGCTGGAGGATGGGGAGTGCCTCAGGGTTCAGTCCTGTGACCCTTGCACTATGTTATGGACAGAAATTGAAGTTCCTATCAAAAGACCCAATTGTGCCAGCCTTTCTCAGCACCCCCAGCAATGCATTCCAGGCATCCACTACTCTGTGTAAAACCTCTTACATTTTCCCGAAACTTTCCTTCATTCACCTGAAACCTAGGTCCTCTGGCATTTACAATTGTTGCTCTGGTGGAAAGGTGTTGGCTCACCACCCTTTCCACGCTCCCCATAATCTTATATAGACCTCGATTCAGTCACATCTCATTCTTCGTCCATGTAAAGAGAAAAGGCCTCACTCTGCCAAGCTTGCTTCATATGACATCTTCTCCAACCCAGGCAAGATCCTGGTATATCTCCTCTGCACACTCTCCACACCATCAACTCCTTCTTGTAATGAGGTGACCAGAACTGAATCCAATGCTGCAAGTGTGATCTAACCAGAGTTTTGTAGAGCTGCAATATAACCTCAGGACTTTGAGCTCCATCCCCCTGACTAATAAAGCCCAGTGTCCCATACGCCTTCTCAACTACCTTCTCAAGTTGTGCAGCGACGTTAAAGGATCCATGTCCCTGGATCCCACATCCCCTCTGCTCCTCTACACTGATAAGAATGCTGCCATTAACCATGTCCCCTGCCTTCAAATTCCACCTTCCAAAGTGCATCACTACACATTTATCCCAATGAAGCTCCATCTGCCACTTGGCTGGCCAATTCTGCATCTGTCTGTATCCTGTTGAAATCTTCCACATGAACCTCAACACCTCCAACCTTTGAATCATCTGCAAACCTACTGATTCATCCCTGCACTTCATCCAGTATCATTTATAAAAATCACAAAAAGCAGGGATCCCAGTACAGATCCTGGTGAAATGCCACCAGTCACTGACCTCCAGGCAGAATATGCCCATCAACTACTGGCCTCTGCTTTCTGCAGGCAAGCCAATTCCGAATCCAAGCGGCAATAGATGTTTAGGTCCCACGCCTCATAACTTTCTGAATCAGTGTCGCTTACTGTAATATGTTTCCACCACATCCACTGCCTTTCTTTCATCAATTTCCTTTGTTACTTCCTCAAAGGGTTCCTGACCACGTTGGAGGTTCGGATCTGGAGGGTGATGTTGCCAATGGTTGGGACTGGACTCGGTGAAGCTATAGTGTTATGGAATGGGTTAATAAAATTACGGCAAAATATATGTTAAAAGTTTGCAAACTGGTGTTTTCCATGTGGCTCATGGCAATGGAGCCAGAGAAATGTGCTGGTTTAATGAGTAAGGTTTACGCTGCCTGCAACTTTATCTCTGGTCTTGGGATGGTGGTTTTGGGATGTTTGTACCTGATTGTGTCTGAGGTTTGCCTTTGAAGTGTGGGCAGCTGATGGATGTAGGTGGGCAAGGACTGGGTTTGGGGTCTGCGTGGGACTTCATTTAACTTTCTGCTAATGTGAATCTGTCTACCTTAAGACTGAATGAAGTGAAGTTTGCTTAATATTGCACTTTGTTACAGGACAATCAATTGAATATTGATCTTGGCATGTTTAACAGAATGTTCTTAAAGTGACAATGACCTGTGTTCAAATCTGTCACCGTGTAAGGAATTTAAGTGTTTTTGTCTTACCCTTCACCAAATGGGAAGGTGAATGGGGGTATTTGTGTGGTCAGGGCTTGTTATGACCTGTTACCGTTCTTTATGTTTAAAGTTCCTGTCTGTGTGGATGCACAGTTCAGGGGTGAAATGTCCTGATGTCAATTATTCTGTGTTCACACGTAGTAACTCAACCAAATGCTGTAACAATGCAAATGCTGGAGAGGCTCAGCAGGTCAAGCCTGAAATGTTGCTTGTATATCTATCTGAAAACTGTCTGGAGCATCCAAACCAGGGTCTACAATCAGAATTGGGTGGGGAGTTTTATGCTTTTCAGTCCTATCAAAACAACATTTAAAAATATTGAGGTTGATCTGTGTCTTAAATCTTTAACGTTTTACCTGCAGGACAATAACGGGCCCTTCACCCCCATGAATCTGTGCTGCCAAAATCCCTCAATTAATCTCCAGCCTCCAGAGAACATGACAGCACAGAAACGGGTCCTTCGGCCCTTCGAGTCTATGCTGAAGAATTATTCGGCCTAGTCCCACTGACCTGCACCCAGTCCCTAGCCCTCTATACCCTCCCCATCCAAACTCTTAAATGTTAAAATTAACCCCTCATTCATTATCACCTGGCAGCTTGTTCCACACTCCCACTACTCTGGAAAAATTTCCTCTAATTTTCCCCTTAAACCTTTCTCCTGTGGTACCTAATTCCCTGAAAGTGGAGTCACATGTCGAGATAGGGTGGTGAAGAAACCTTCTGGTCTGTTGGCCTTCAGAAATGACAGTATTGAGTCCAGGAGTTGGGATGTCATGTTGAAGTTGTACAAGTCATTGGTGAGGCCAAATTTGGAACATTGTGTGCAGTTTTGGTGGCTAAATTATAGGAAGGATATTAACGAGACAGAGCGCAGAGGAGAGTTACAAGAATGTTGTCTGGGTTTCAGGGTTTGAGCTCCAGGGGAATGTTGGACAGGCTGGGACTTTATTCCCTGGAGTTTAGAAGATTGAGGGGTGATTTGACAGGTATTTAGAATTGTGAGGGGGATGGATAGAGTCCATGTGGACAGGCTGTTTCCATGGAGAGTGGGTGAGATTCAAACAAGAGGACATGGATTGAGATTGGAGGGGGGGAGAGTAGAGGGGGAACATGAGGGGGAATTTCTTCCTTCAGAGAGAGGTGGGAGTGTGGAATGAGCTTCTGGCCAAAGTGGTCAAGGTGAGATCGACTCTGATATTGGGGGAAAAGTTGGGTAGGTCCATGTGTGGAAATCTGCAGCCTGAATTGGACCTTGACTGGAGGCCAGAGGCAGCTCTCAGTCACCTCTGATCTACTCTTTCACCAGTGAGAGAAGAGGTTCTCAGGACACATGTGGCCATCAGCTAAATGAGGGGTCTCCAAAGGGCTGGATCTCGACCCCCCTGGGGCTCCATCCACAGGGTCGGGGTGGAGGAGAACAGATCCCATGGAGGGTTGGTTGGCCCACCCTCTTGCGAGAGCGACTTCTGGGGGCCGCCATGTTGTTTTTCTCCCCCGTCTTTGGATTAGTTGGTCGCGAGCTGGAGGGCGGAGAGAGGTTCGTGTCTGTGCTTCATGGTCAGGAATTGGCGCATTTTTGGAGTGAAACCAGGGAGGATGGAGTTTCCACAGGTCGCCCTTTGGGTCTGGGGCAACCGGAGCTCGGATGGGAATGAGCGGGAGGTTCATGGTCGGGGGGATCATTGTGAGGTAGGGATGTGGACCCTTGAGGTGGATGGGGTCACAGACAAGAGGGGGGAGGGAGAAGGAGACATGCTAGGTTGAGGGAGTCGGGGACCCTTTAGGGGAGGGGATGGTGACTCGCAAGGGTGAGGGGATCAGTAACCGGGGAGGGGGAGGCAGTTGGGGACAAGAATAGGAAGGTTCCACTTTTCCACAGGACAGACTGTTCCTTGAGTAGATGCGGCAGTGATGTTCCCCCCACCTTGTCCAGCGCCGGGATTCCTCGATGAGGGATCAGAGCTTCAAAAAGAGAGTTGATTGTCTGACCAGTTTTGGGACCCCTGACCTAAACCATCATGTGGCACTAAAAGAAATGGATGAAGGACTGGCAGTGGATGAGGTTTGTCTGGGATTTAGTGAGGCATTTGACAGGGTCCCATCCATCCCCATCCCCTGGGCATGGATGGGAAGGGTAGGGAGGGATCTGTAATGGGTGCAGGTCAGCAGAATATCAGTTCACCACGGACTGGAAGGTTTCTGTGCTGTAATGAGACGTCATTAACAATGACACCAACAGCCCAACCCTCTTTCTCCCAGTTCCACTGCGGACATTGTGAGTCGGTCCTGTTTAAAATAATCCTAATACCCCTGGGCGCGGACCCGCTGAAGCCACAGTTCAGTTCCTGCAGCTCAGATGGTGAAGTCTACAGATTGTTCTTTAAAATATTGTTTACATTATAAAACAATCTGAACAGTGCAGTCACATTTATTGTAATGTTCAATTCAAAAGGAAAAAAATAATTAATATTTTTAATTCAAACTCCTATCATGAAACAAGGTTAAAAGTGAACACACAGGAATAAAGTGACAACATTCTGGAGATGGATTTCACAGTGGCTAAGGACAAGATTTGTTCTCATCTATAGACGTGTGTGCACGACGAGCAGAGCAGTGTATGAGATGGTCCAGGCTCCGTGTTACAACATGTACCCAGATGAAGTTATTACACATTCACGGGCATAAAGAATTCCGATCCATATCCCCACGTTTTTATTCCTGGGGCTGAGGGCAAGGTTCAGACTGAAATAGCAGAGGATGAGAATCCAGGCAAAAGGACAGAAGCCCAGACCAAGCAACAATTTGAGCAGAAGGATTTAGTTCCACCGGAAGAGAGAGAGAGAGAGAGAGAGAGAGAGAGAGAGAGAGAGAGTGGAAGGACACTGTCAGAATGCCCATAGGATTTAACCTGTTTAAAAACAGGTGGCACAAATCCGTGCAGAGGGGCACAATTTAAAGGCTATTGCAGAAATGTGGTTCCAGGCTGGAGAGGATAGAGAAGGATGGAATATGGCTCTTAATTTGGGTGAGAGCAGATGTTTGAGAAGCTGCAGGAACTCAGCCCATCAGAATGAAGTAAATGCAATATCCAGAGAGAGAAACCTTGGGCTTTTTTCTGGAGTGATGTAGGAAGCTCACGGAGTGAATGGATTTGTGGCAGAGCTTGGTGGAGGAGCAGGCAGTGCTGAGGAAACACAAGGCTGCTGAAGGACTTGTAGAAAGAGAACGTGCAGAAAGCTGGCAAATTAAATACTGTCCGACGTGGTGGGTGCCTGGAGCACATGGCCAGGTGGGACAGGAGCCTGGAGCACATGGCCGGGTGGGGCGGGAGCCTGGAGCACATGGCCAGATGGGGCGGGTGCCTGGAGCAGATGACCAGACGGGGTGGGTGCCTGGAGCAGATGGCCAGATGGGACGGGTGCCTGGAGCAGATGGCCAGACGGGGCGGGTGCCTGGAGCAGATGGCCAGACGGGGGCGGGTGCCTGGAGCAGATGGCCAGATGGGGCGGGTGCCTGGAGCAGATGGCCAGACGGGGCGGGTGCCTGGAGCAGATGGCTAGACGGGGTGGGTGCCTGGAGCAGATGGCCAGACTGGAATAGGGACAATTAACACTTAGTCAGGCACATCAATACAGGTGTGAGGTGGGGAAGATTCAGTTTGTGGAGCAACTTGTAGTAGGTTTGAGCTGTTGTCTTGTGACACCAATACCCCTGAGCAAAAAGCTCAGCAAAAGTATGGACACCACCCAGGACATCTCAGGTAAAAACCCTCCACCATTGAAAACATTTGCAGGGAACGCTGCTGTCAGAGAGCAGCAGCAATCAAGGATCCACATCACCCGCTCTGTTCTCACTGCTCCCATCAGGGAAGAGGTATAGCCAGGTTCAGGAACAGCTGCTACCCCTTCACCACGAGACTCAACACACATTCAGGGACTCATTTAAAGACTCTCCCTTTTGCACTTTGAATTTTTTCTCTCTCTATTGCAGTTTGTTTTCATATCCACATTTTCAGAGATTACAAGTAGATGAGTCCAGTTGGGGAAACTTGGTTTTGGTTTATATAATGGTTACTTTTAACTCCTTTTATTGTTCATTTATATTAGTGTCTGGGCCCCTATGTGGTCCAGGTACAGCTGACAGACCTTTACCAAAGGGTCACGTTTATGTGATTTTTTTTTCCCGTAGGTAACAGCAGTTCATTTCCACAGCCCAGCGTGCTATCGGACATCCAGTTGATCGTGATACATCTTTTCGCGAAGGCCAGTGCTATTTTTATAAATGATATTAGATATTTGGTCAAGTTGTCGCTTGTTTCCATGAAGATATTGCTCCAGGTCTCACGTGGAGGCCATTCCTGTGATCGTGGTTAATTTTTCTGCGCTTTCTTGCCAAAATGGCTTCAGTTTCACGCACGACCACGTAGAAAAGTTTAATGAAGCTCATCATCCCATTGGCCTTCATAACTATCCTATCAACCTGAGCGGCAACCTTGAGGGATGTTTGGATTTGAACCCCAAATTCCCTCAGTTTATCCAAACTCAAGTAACCGACTGGTAACCTTGTACCCAGCCTTCTGGTTTGTCCTCCAAAATGCATCACCTCACACTACCTGGATTGAAATCCATCTGCAACTTTTCTGCCCAAATCTGCATCCTGTTTGTATCCTCTTGTATCCTTCGACAACCTTCAGCTTCATCCACAACTCCTCCAACCTTCACATCATCTGCAGACTTACTGACCCATCTTCTGCCTCTTCATCCAGGTCATTTATAAAAATCATCAAGAGCAGGGGTCCCAGAACAGATCCCTGTGGCACTCCACTGCTCTCTGCTTTCTTCCTACAAGACAATTTTTTCTCCACAGCCAAAGTTACCCTGATCCTTTGCCAAATTACTTTCTGATGAGTCTCGTCAAATTCTTGCTAAAATCCATGTGGACCACATCTACCACACGGCCCTCATTCATTTCTTTTGTCAGCCCCCTCAAACAAAAACCTCACTTAGAGTCATGAGGCATGACCTTCCCTTCACAAAGCCAAGCTGACTGTCGAGTAGACTGTACTTCTCAAAATGCTCATAGATCCTATACTCGTCTATAATTCCCAGGATTCTCCCCATTACCTTTTTTAAACAAGGCGACTGCATTTGATGGTTTGCGCTGGAGTTTGGGGACGGGGGCTGAGTGTTTGTGGGCAAGGGCTGGGTTTGGGGGCTGTAGGGGACTCAGGGAATTTTCTTTTCCTCTTGACTGCAAGGAACACTTTGTCTAACTTCCTGCTAATGTGACTCTGTCTGCCTTATGCCTGTATGAAGTGAATTTTGTGTAATATTGCACTTTATACCATGACAATCAATTGAATTTTGATCTTGGCATGTTTGGAAGAATGTTCTTAGTGACAGTGACCCTGGTTCAAATCTGTCACCATGTAAGGGGTTTGAGTGTTTTTTTTCTCACCCTTGTTGAAGTCGAGTTCCTGTCAAGGTACAAAAAAGGTACAGTAACAAACCACAAACTCTAAAACACAGTCTTTATTGAGTCATGCCAGCAAGAATGAGGGGTACCAGTGGTGGGTGAACAGACTCACCTCACTATTAATGTTTGAACGGGAGTTAAAGAACACAGTCACATGGTAGAGCTTTTAAGACATTTTCCTGCCAACAAATTGGAAAACATTTCTTGGAAGGTATTAGTACAGCTTCTGCTTTACATTTTGCACATCCTCTTCCTCAAGACATGGAAAGGATTTGTTGTTGGCAATTTAATCTCATGTGCACGTTATAATTAAGAACATCCTTCTGGTCTACAAAATTTCAACAGAAATCTGGAAGGGTTGCTCACAGTACACACTGGTAATCATTCTCTGCCTGTCTGATTTCTGGTTTCCAATTTACACATGTAAATGTCTAGTTTCATGGTAATTTTAAATTCTTGAAGTTGACAATGGTGGCTAACATTTCAAAGCAGAAACTGCCATTCTGGGTCTGAGTGGTGCTGAAGGCTTCTTGCAGCCTTTGGATCAGACCTGATGAGCCTCCTTCAGGTGGCCAGAATACCCCTGATGTAAACTCACATATTCTACCCGAATGCGGCTGTAAGGAGGCCATGTGAAAGAGCCTGATGCGGCTCGGAGGAGTACTTACCAATCAGCTGGTGACCCGCTTCCCCGCGCCCGACAACCCTGCTTCCCCGCGCCCGACAGCCCCGCTTCCCCGCGCCCGACAGCCCCGCTTCCCCGCGCCCGACAGCCCCGCTTCCCCGCGCCCGACAGCCCCGCTTCCCCGCGCCCGACAGCCCCGCTTCCCCGCGCCCGACAGCCCCGCTTCCCCGCGCCCGACAGCCCCGCTTCCCCGCGCCCGACAGCCCCGCTTCCCCGCGCCCGACAGCCCCGCTTCCCCGCGCCCGACAGCCCCGCTTCCCCGCGCCCGACAGCCCCGCTTCCCCGCGCCCGACAGCCCCGCTTCCCCGCGCCCGACAGCCCCGCTTCCCCGCGCCCGACAGCCCCGCTTCCCCGCGCCCGACAACCCCGCTTCCCCGCGCCCGACAGCCCCGCTTCCCCGCGCCCGACAGCCCCGCTTCCCCGCGCCCGACAGCCCCGCTTCCCCGCGCCCGACAGCCCCGCTTCCCCGCCCCCCGACTCGCCTGCAAGCCTCCTCACCTCACCAGCGAACTCCCTTTCCTCACTCCCCACTAAATCCCCTCCCCTTCACTCCCCACTGGATGCGTTTTGACGTGTATTGTTGCTGCCCTTGGCACGGCTGTCATCTTTATTGAATAATGTTTGTGATTGACAGTGTTTCTTCCTCCTGGTAAGTTTGCATTTGATTTGTAATGTGGGTTAATTTTTGTCATTGTTCTTGAAAGTTGGAGGGGGCCTTCCTAGAATCAAGCATTGACTTGAGGGGGTGGATGGTGATTTAGAACAGGTTTTCCCCTACGCAGAACAAATTGGGAGCAGGAGGCTGTTTTGTCCTGTGAGCCCATTCTGCCTCGAGGTGAAGGACCACCAGAACAAGGAATAAAGAATGAAGCTGGAGGAACTCAGTGGGTAAGGCAGTGTCTATGGAGAGAGATGGTCAGTTAATGATTCAGGTCCATACACAGACTGAAGCAAGAAGGGGAGCTGACGCAAAATTGGGAGGGCCCAGAAGACTGGACAGAAAGGAGGGTGGAGGGGCAGCTGGGGGAGATCATTGGGGAGGAGGGGGAGAGAAAACAGGAGCAGGACAGAGGAGTTACGTGAAACTCTGAAATCCAGTATTCATGGTGTTGGTTTGAAGGCTGTCCAGAAGGAAAAGGGAGTTGTTCCGAGAGTTTGCTTTTGGTCTCACCCTACTGGCAATGGATGAGACTGAGAACAGACATCTGAAGGGGAGACTTGAGATGTTGGAATGTGAAGCCAAACACAATGCACTGGAGGACTCAGTGGATTGAACAGCATCACTGGGAGAAAAAGACTGGCTCTTTTATGTTGGCTCTCTCCATTGAGACTGGTGGGAAATTCCTGCTGGAAATCCTCTCATTCTTTCTTTTCCACTGAAGCTGCTCGAAGTCTGCAGGGAATATGATGGGGTTTGTGGGAGGAAGGTCATGTTTGACCAATCTGATTGAATTTTTTGAAGAGGTGACTAGGAATGTGGATGAGGGTAGCGCAGTGGATGTTGTCTATATGGACTTCAGTAAGGCCTTCGATAAGGTACCACATGGAAGGTTAGTTAGGAAGGTGCAGTCTTTAGGTATAAATTTTGAGATAGTCAAATGGATTGAACATTGGCTGAAAGGGAGAGGCCAGAGAGTGGTAGTGGATAATTGTCTGTCAGGTTGGAGGCCGGTGACCAGTGGTGTGCCTCAAGGATCTGTATTGGGCCCATTGTTGTTCGTTATATACATTAATGATCTAGATGATGGGGTGGTGAATTGGATTAGTAAATATGCAGACGATACTAAGATAGGTGGAATAGTAGATAATGAAGAAGGTTTTCAAGGATTGCAGAGGGATTTGGGCTGCTTAGAAAAGTGGGCTGAAAAATGGCAGATGGAATTTAATGCTGATAAGTGTGAGGTGCTTCATTTTGGTAAGAAGAATCAGAATAGGACATATGTGGTAAATGGGAGAGCATTGAGGAATACAGAAGAGCAGAAAGATTTAGGAGTAACGGTACATCGTTCCCTGAAGGTAGAAACTCACGTGAATAGGGTGGTGAAGAAGGCTTTTAGTATGCTGGCCTTTATCAATCATTGCATGGAATATAGGAGTTGGGAGGTGATGTTGAGATTGTATAAGACGTTGGTGCGGCCTAATTTGGAGTTCTGTGTGCAGTTCTGGTCGCCTAATTATAGGAAGGATATAAACAGAGTGG
This sequence comes from Narcine bancroftii, assembly GCF_036971445.1. Taxonomy (NCBI): domain Eukaryota; kingdom Metazoa; phylum Chordata; class Chondrichthyes; order Torpediniformes; family Narcinidae; genus Narcine; species Narcine bancroftii. Next base: position 11,833,971 of record NW_027211895.1, on the reverse strand, counting down.
AGAGAGTGCAGAGAAGGTTTACCAGAATGTTGCCTGGGTTTAAGCATCTGTAATATGGGGAGAGATTGGACAGATTGGGTCTTTATTCTTTGGAGCATAGAAGGTTGAGAGGGGATTTGATAGAAGTATTTAAGATTATGAAAGGGATAGACAGAGTGGATGTGGATAGACAATTTCCGTTAAGAGGAGGAAAGATTAAAACAAGAGGACATGAGTTAAGAATTAAGGGGCAGAGGTTTAGAGGTAACATGAGGGGGAACTTCTTTACTCAGAGAGTGGTAGCTGTGTGGAATGATCTTCCGGGAGAAATAGTGGCGGCGGAGTCAATTGTATTATTTAAGAAAAGGTTGGACAGGTATATGGATGAGAAGAAGATGGAGGGTTATGGGCATTGTGCAGGGAGGTGGGATTAGAAAGGGGTGTTTGGTTCGGTGCGGACTAGAAGGGCCTAATGGCCTGTTTCCGTGCTGTAATTGTTATGTTATGTTATGTTATGTTATGAATGTGGCTGGTAGCCAGGGGCTGCAGCCTTGATCTGCAGGTTAAGCACAGGGACTCAGAGAAGTGGTTGTCCAGTCGGAGAGTCCTTGCTCGAATTGAAGGGTGAAGAGTTCAGGGCATGTCCAAAGATGTTGGCCCTCTCAGAGGAAGCTGGAGATCTGGAAGGTGTTGCAAATAGTCCACACCACAAGGCAGCATCATGCTGGCAGTGAAGTTGATGAGCATGTTGATTTTTTTTTAAATTTTTTATTTTTCACACCATAAATCACATTAAACATGGTACACACTTTTTCCTTTTCACACATATACAGTGCCATTTTCTCCCCCACCCTCCCTCCTCCCATCCCACCCTCCCTACCTACCCCCTCCCGTCCATTTAAGGTATACAATCTAGGATACATTAAACCAGTCAGACAATGTTGTCATTCAATAAAAATACACCAGAAATTCTACTGAGTCCATTCTTTTCATTTCCTTTTCCTTCCATTAACTTAGGTAATGATTGTCCCCGGTAGGTTTTCACTATTGTATTTAATGTAAGGCTCCCATATTTGTTCGAATATTTCAATATTATTTCTTAAACTATATGTTATTTTTTCTAATGGAATACATTTATTCATTTCTATATACCATTGTTGTATTTTCAAATTATCTTCCAATTTCCAGGTTGACATAATACATTTTTTTGCTACGGCTTGAGCTATCTTAACAAATCTTTTTTGTGCATCCTCCAAATCAATTCCAAATTCTTTATTTTTTATGTTACTTAGGAGGAAGATCTCTGGATTCTTAGGTATATTGTTTTCTGTTATTTTATTTAATATCTGATTTAGATCTTCCCAAATTTTTTTACTTTCTCACATGTCCAGATTGCATGAATTGTTGTTCCCATTTCTTTTTTACATCGAAAACTGTTGGGTCCCATTTATTTAACTTTTGAGGTGTAATGTATAGCCTGTGTATCCAGTTATATTGTATCATACGTAACCTCGTATTTATTGTATTTCTCATCGTTCCGGAGCACAACTTCTCCCATGTTTCCTTTTTTATCTTTATATTTAAATCTTGTTCCCATTTTTGTTTAGTTTTACCATTTGTTTCCTCATTCTCCTTTTCTTGCAGTTTAATATACATATTTGTTATAAATCACATATTTAAGGTTACTTCCTTCTGGCAAACTCAAACCGCTTCCTAATTTATCCTTCAAGTAGGATCTCAATTGGTAATATGCCAGCGCTGTATCTCCAGTTATATTGTACTTATCTTTCATTTGTTCAAAGGATAAGAATCTATTTCCAGAAAAACAATTTTCTATTCTTTTAATCCCTTTTTTTTCCCATTCTCTAAAGGAAAGGTTATCTATTGTAAAAGGGAGTAACTTGTATTGCGTCAATATTAGTTTTGGTAATTGATAATTTGTTTTATTTCTTTCCACATGAATCTTCTTCCAAATATTGAGGAGATGATGTAATACTGGAGAACTTCTATGTTGTACCAATTTTTCATCCCATTTATATAATATGTGTTCCGGTATCTTTTCCCCTATTTTATCTAATTCTAATCTCGTCCAATCTGGCTTTTCCCTTGTTTGATAAAAATCTGATAGGTATCTTAATTGTGCGGCTCTATAATAATTTTTAAAGTTTGGCAGTTGTAAGCCTCCTTGTTTATACCATTCTGTTAATTTATCTAGTGCTATCCTCGGTTTCCCCCCTCTCCATAAAAATTTCCTTATTATTTTCTTTAACTCCTTGATGAATTTCTCTGTCAGTTGTATTGGCAATGCCTGAAATAAGTATAATATCCTTGGGAAAATGTTCATTTTAATACAGTTTATCCTTCCTATTAGTGTTAGTGGTAAATCTTTCCAATGCTCTAAATCGTCCTGTAATTATTTCATTAGTGGATAATAATTGAGTTTATATAGTTGGCCGAGATTTTTGTTTATTTGTACACCTAGGTATCTTATTGCTTGCATTTGCCATCTAAATGGTGATTCCTTCTTAAATTTTGAGAAATCCGCATTATTCATAGGCATTGCTTCACTTTTATTTACGTTTATCTTGTAACCCGACACTTCTCCATATTCCTTCAATTTCTTATATAATTCTTTTATTGATAGTTCTGGTTCTGTTAAGTACACTATAACATCATCCACAAATAAACTGATTTTATATTCCTTGTCTTTTATTTTTATTCCTTTTATATTATTATCTGTTCTTATCAATTCTGCTAGTGGTTCTATAGCTAACGCAAACAATAAAGGTGATAGTGGGCATCCCTGTCGTGTTGACCTGCTAAAGTTAAATTGCTTTGATACATGTCCATTTACTGTCACTTTCGCTAACGATCCTTTATATAATGCTTTAATCCAATTAATATACTTCTCCGGTAAACTAAATTTTTGCAATACTTTGAACAAATAATTCCATTCTACTCTGTCAAAGGCCTTCTCTGCGTCTAAAGCAACTGCTACTGTTGGTGCTTTATTCCCTTCTACTGCATGAATTAAGTTAATAAATTTACAAATATTGTCTGTTGTGCATCTTTTTTTGATAAATCCAGTATGGTCTAGATTTACCATTTTCGGTACATACTCTGCTAATCTGTTTGCTAATAATTTAGCTATTGTCTTATAATCTGTGTTAAGTAATGATATTGGTCTATATGACGCTGGATCTTTCCCTTGCTTTAGTATTACTGTAATTATTGCTGTTTTACATGAAGACACAAGAGAAACGTGTCCGTGAACTACTCTTTGCAGACGATGCCGCTTTAGTTGCCCATTCAGAGCCTGCTCTTCAGCGCTTGACGTCCTGCTTTGCGGAAACTGCCAAAATGTTTGGCCTGGAAGTCAGCCTGAAGAAAACTGAGGTCCTCCATCAGCCAGCTCCCCACCATGACTACCAGCCCCCTCACATCTCCATCAGGCACACAAAACTCAAAACGGTCAACCAGTTTACCTATCTCGGCTGCACCATTTCATCAGATGCAAGGATCGACAATGAGATAGACAACAGACTCGCCAAGGCAAATAGCGCCTTTGGAAGACTACACAAAAGAGTCTGGAAAAACAACCAACTGAAAAACCTCACAAAGATAAGCGTATACAGAGCCGTTGTCATACCCACACTCCTGTTCGGCTCCGAATCATGGGTCCTCTACCGGCATCACCTACGGCTCCTAGAACGCTTCCACCAGCCTTGTCTCCGCTCCATCCTCAACATCCATTGGAGCGCTTTCATCCCTAACGTCGAAGTACTCGAGATGGCAGAGGTCGACAGCATCGAGTCCACGCTGCTGAAGATCCAGCTGCGCTGGGTGGGTCACGTCTCCAGAATGGAGGACCATCGCCTTCCGAAGATCATGTTATATGGCAAGCTCTCCACTGGCCACCGTGACAGAGGTGCACCAAAGAAAATGTACAAGGACTGCCTAAAGAAATCTCTTGGTGCCTGCCACATTGACCACCGCCAGTGGGCTGATATCGCCTCAAACCGTGCATCTTGGCGCCTCACAGTTCGGCGGGAAGCAACCTCCTTTGAAGAAGACCGCAGAGCCCACCTCACTGACAAAAGGCAAAGGAGGAAAAACCCAACACCCAACCCCAACCCACCAATTTTCCCCTGCAGCCGCTGCAACCGTGTCTGCCTGTCCCGCATCGGACTTGTCAGCCACAAATGAGCCTGCAGCTGACGTGGACTTTTACCCCCTCCATAAATCTTCGTCCGCGAAGCCAAGCCAAAGAAAGAACATGAATCAGGTAAGCTTTGCGTTTTATCAATCTGGTTGATTACTTCCAGGAGGGGCGGAATTAATAAGTCTTTAAATGTTTTATAGAATTCTATTGGGAATCCATCCTCTCCTGGTGTCTTATTATTTGGTAAATTTTTTATTATCTCTTGTATTTCTACTATTCCAAATGGCTCTGTTAATTTATTTTGTTGCTCTATTTGTAGTTTTGGTAGTTCAATTTTAGTTAGAAATTCATCTATTTTCCTTTCTTTCCCTTCGTTTTCAGTTCGGTATAATTGTTCATAGAATTCTCTAAAGTTTTCCTTAATTTCTTTTGGATTATATGTAATTTGTTTGTCTTTTTTCCTTGATGCGAATACCATTTTCTTAGCTTGTTCTGTCTTAAGCTGCCATGATAGGATTTTGTGCGTTTTTTAACCTAGTTCATAATATTTCTGTTTTGTCTTCATTATATTTTTCTCCACCTTATATGTTTGTAGTGTTTCATATTTTATTTTTTTATCTGCCAATTCTCTTCTTTTAGTTGTATCTTCCTTCATTACTAATTCTTTTTCTATATTTACTATTTCCCTTTCCAACTGCTCTGTTTCCTGATTATAGTCCTTCTTCATCTTGGTTACATAACTTATTATTTGCCCTCTAATGAATGCTTTCATTGCATCCCATAGTATAAACTTATCTTCCACTGATTCCGTATTTATTTCAAAATACATTTTGATTTGTTTTTCAATAAATTCTCTAAAATCCTGCCTTTTAAGTAACATGGGGTTTAATCTCCATCTATACATTCTTGGAGGGATGTCCTCTAACTTTACGGTCAATATTAAGGGTGAATGGTCTGATAGTATTCTAGCTTTATATTCTGTTTTTTTTTACTCTATCTTGCATACGAGCTGATAACAAAAATAGGTCTATTCTTGAGTATGTTTTATGTCTAGCCGAGTAATATGAATATTCCTTTTCCTTTGGGTGTTGTTTCCTCCATATATCCAAAAGTTGCATTTCTTGCATTGATTTAATTATAAATTTGGTTACTTTGTTCTTTCTGTTAATTTTTTTCCCCATTTTATCCATATTTGAATCCAAATTCAGGTTGAAATCCCCTCCTATTAATATGTTCCCTTGCGTATTAGCTACCTTCAAAAAGATATCTTGCATAAAATTTTGATCTTCTTCGTTAGGTGAATATACATTGAGTAGATTCCAAAACTCCGAATATATCTGACATTTTATCATTACATATCTCCCTGCTGGATCTATTATTTCCTCTTCTATTTTAAATGGCACATTTTTACTAATTAATATTAAAAATTAGCAATTAAGGAAGATACAACTAAAAGAAGAGTATTGGCAGATAAAAAAATAAAATATGAAACACTACAAACATATAAGGTGGAGAAGAACATAATGAAGACAAAACAGAAATATTATGAACTCGGGGAAAAAACGCACAAAATTCTAGCATGGCAGCTTAAGACAGAACAAGCTAAGAAAATGGTATTGGCATCAAGGAAAAATGACAAACAAATTACATATAATCCAAAAGGAATTAAGGAAAACTTTAGAGAATTCTATGAACAATTATACCGAACTGAAAACGAAGGGAAAGAAGGGAAAATAGATGAATTTTTGACTAAAATTGAACTACCAAAACTACAAATAGAGGAACAAAATAAATTAACAGAACCATTTGGAACAGTAGAAATACAAGAGATAATAAAAAAATTACCAAATAATAAGACACCAGGAGAGGATGGATTTCCAATAGAATTCTACAAATCATTTAAAGACTTATTAATTCCGTCCCTCCCGGATGTAATCAACCAGATTGACGAAACACAAAGCTCACCAGATTCATGTAAAACAGCAATAATTTCAGTAATACTAAAACAAGGGAAAGATCCACTCTCACCAGCGTCATATAGACCAATATCTTTATTAAACACAGATTATAAGATAATAGCTAAACTATTAGCAAACAGATTAGCAGAGCAGGTACCGAAAATGGTAAATTTAGACCAAACTGGATTTATCAAAAAAAGACGCACAACAGACAATATTTGTAAATTTATTAACTTAATTCATGCAGTAGAAGGAAATAAAGCACCTGCAGTAGCAGTTGCTTTAGATGCAGAGAAGGCCTTCGACAGAGTAGAATGGAATTATTTGTTCAAAGTATTGCATAAATTTAGTTTACCGGAGAAGTATATTAATTGGATTAAAGCATTATATAAGGGACCGTTAGCGAAAGTGACAGTAAATGGACATGTATCAAAGCAATTTAACTTAAGCAGGTCAACGCGGCAGGGATGCCCACTATCACCTTTATTGTTTGCGTTAGCTATAGAACCACTAGCAGAATTGATAAGAATAGATAATAATATAAAAGGAATAAAAATAAAAGACAAGGAATATAAAATCAGTCTATTTGCAGATGATGTTATAGTGTACTTAACAGAACCAGAACTATCAATAAAAGAATTATATAAGAAATTGAAGGAATATGGAGAAGTGTCGGGTTACAATATAAACGTAAATAAAAGTGAAGCAATGCCTATGAATAATGCGGATTTCTCAAAATTTAAGAAGGAATCTCCATTTAGATGGCAAATGCAGGCAATAAGATACATAGGTGTACAAATAAACAAAAATCTCAGCCAATTATATAAACTCAATTATTATCCACTAATGAAAAAATTACAGGACGATTTAGAGCATTGGAAAGATTTACCACTAACACTAATAGGAAGGATAAACTGTATTAACATGAACATTTTTCTAAGGATATTATACTTATTTCAGGCATTGCCAATACAACTGATAGAAAAATTCTTCAAAGAGTTAAAGAAAATAACAAGGAAATTTTTATGGAGAGGGGGGAAACCGAGGATAGCACTAGATAAATTAACAGAATGGTATAAACAAGGAGGCTTACAATTGCCAAACTTTAAAAATTATTATAGAGCCGCACAATTAAGATACCTATTGTCAGAAATAAAACTTCTCACACATGAGTCTCTTGAAAACTGATGACACGACAAGCTTTATTTACAAGTCTGCAGAGTTGGACTCAACTGGCTTCTCACCAGTTAAGCCCCGATACATACAGTGCATTGATTTTTATACCCTTGTTGTTTGCCCTTCCCCTTCTTATTAATACTGTTTTAATTGGTTAGTATTGCAAAAGCATTCTAAGTACAACTGCATTTTTAATTATCACGTTCGTTACGTACGCTGCGAACTCTACATACACTAAATTCTGTTTCTCACCCTTCTTATCAATCTTTTGTCTCCTGCATGTCTCTCACTATGACCATGAAAAGATACGTTTAAAAAAACATATCCAGCTGAACTTTTTGTCCTTGGCTGCTAGTAAGCTCCCTGTCCGTTCTGGCTTCCCTTTTTATGATTAATCATCACATTTTAACTTAAGTCATTTTAACCTAAATTCTCTATATAACACCTATCAGATTTTTAGCAAACAAGGGAAAAACCAGACTGGACGAGATTAGAATTAGATAAAATAGGGGAAAAGATACCTGAACACATATTATATAATGGGATGAAAAATTGGTACAACATAGAACTTCTCCAGTATTACATCATCTCCTCAATATTTGGAAGAAGATTCATGTAGAAAGAAATAAAACAAATTATCAATTACCAAAACTAATATTGACGCAAAATAAGTTACTCCCTTTTACAATAGATAACCTTTCCTTTAGAGAATGGGAAAAAAAAGGGATTAAAAGAATAGAAAATTGTTTTTCAGGAAGTAGATTCTTATCCTTTGAACAAATGAGAGATAAGTACAATATAACTGGAGATACAGCGCTGGCATATTACCAATTGAGATCCTACTTGAAGGATAAATTAGGAAGCAGTTTGAGTTTACCAGAGGGAAGTAACCTTGAATATGTGATTACAGATACAATGTTAATCAAAAGATTTATAACAAATATGTATATTAAACTGCAAGAAAAGGAGAATGAGGAAACAAATGGTAAAACTAAACAAAAATGGGAACAAGATTTAAATATAAAGATAAAAAAGGAAACATGGGAGAAATTATGTTCTGGAACGATGAGAAATACAATAAATACGAGGCTACGTATGATACAATATAACTGGTTACACAGACTATACATTACACCTCAAAAGTTAAATAAATGGGACCCAACAGTATCTGATAGATGTTTTCGATGTAAAAAAGAAATGGGAACAACAATTCATGCAATCTGGACATGTGAGAAAGTAGAAAAATTTTGGGAAGATCTCAATCAGATATTAAATAAAATAACAGAAAACAATATACCAAAGAATCCAGAGATCTTTCTCCTAAGTAACATAAAAAACAAAGAATTTGGAATTGATTTGGAGGATGCACAAAAAAGATTTGTTAAGATAGCTCTAGCCGTAGCAAAAAAAATGTATTATGTCAACCTGGAAATTGGAAGATAATCTGAAAATACAACAATGGTATATAGAAATGAATAAATGTATTCCATTAGTAAAAATTACATATAGTTTAAGAAATAATATTGAAATATTCGAACAAATATGGGAGCCTTACATTAAATATAATAGCAAAAACCTACCGGGGACAATCATTACCTAAGTTGATGGAAGGAGAAGGAAAGAAAAGAATGGACTCAGTAGAATTTCTGGTGTATTTTTGTTGAATGACAACATTGTCTGACTGGTTTAATGTAACCTAGATTGTATACCTTAAATGGATGGGAGGGGGGGTGGGGGGGTGGCTTGGGTGGAGTGGGGGGGAGAAAATGTCACTGTATATGTGTGAAAAGGAAAAAGTGTGTATCATGGCTAATGTGATTTATGGTGTGAAAAATAAAAAATAAAAAAGAATGAGGTGCACTTTGGAAATGTGCAGTGTGCTGAAGGAGGGTCTCAGGGAGCTGGGTCGTATAGACATATATACAGTAACATTGGCCTAGAGAATTGAATGTACTGAGCGTGGCAGTTGAGGTCAGAGAAAAGTTGTACTGGACATTGAGGCAAGAGAGGTAGGATTTTTTGCAAGTTTGCAAGTAATTTGGAGCTGTAAACAAACAGTGGAGAAATTCATTGGGTGAGGCAGTATCAGGGTAGGGAAATGGACAGACAACGATTCAGGTTGATACCCTGGTTCAGCACAGAGAAAGGAGAGGATGGATTGAATGGACAGGCAGTGTTAGAGAGGGATAGGGGTCTGTATGGGATAGGTGAGCTGAGGTGGTCTGGTGGGGGAAGAAAGATGATAGATAGATGGGATAGCAACATATATGGAGTTGGGGGGGGGACAGAGGCTGGAGAATGATTGGTGGAAGTTGACAAAGAGGGAAGGAAGAGCTAGGAGCACAGCTGTAAATTGGCAAGTATGACATTATTCTCTCTCCTCCACCAGCTCCTCAAATAAATATTGAATTGCAGCATCTTCCTATTTCTTGCCTCCCCAGCACACAACAATGGTAGTAATCCTGAGATTACAACCTTGATATTTAACTCATTACCCAGTACCCTAAAATCATTATACTGTACAAGTCCTAAAATCCAGACTGCTCGGGGATTGGGTCGGTCTGGAATTTTGGTTTTTCTGGATTTTCAGGCAGTACTTTTAAAATTAAAATTTAAGGAGGAATAAAGAAGAGATGGACAGGTAAATTTTGATCATTTATTCATTAATGATGCAGCATGCTTCATTTATCGAAATGAGCAGTTACAAAGAAAAATAAAGTCAACAAGTGTGGTTGCTTGTTGCCGCTGTGCAACAGCGGTGCTTATGCATGTACACAAAAGCCCGCGAAATTGAAAGGATTTGAGAGTTTTGAAAAGTCCAGATTCTTGGGTGACCCTGAGTTCTGGCATCTGGATTTTAGGACTTCTACTGTACAGGACCCCAACTCCTTGCCTGTGGTTAATGTTATTAGGATTCTGATTATGTAAATACCATTGGATAATTGTTTGAATTTGTGTCACTTTTTCTTTGTAAGGTGCTAATTGACCTGTCTTTTTGGTAACACCTTGCGATGGTATCAACTAAAGGAACAAACTGAAAGTATTGACCATGTGAGGTCCCACTCTGGACAGAGCAGCCAACAACTGCCAAAAACATCATTTATCAAGAATCGCAGCCATGGAATCTTCCCAAATCCATCCAAAGGTAAGTCATGTTTCCATGACTCCTTCAAGTGTCATTTTTCTCTCATCTCCCATTGGATGGAAGTAGAGTATTGTGGATGTGGTTAATATTTGTTTGTAATTTCCATTTTAGTTATTTCCAGGATGATTAGCAGATTTTGCAATCAAGTGATGAAAAAATTGATTAAAAAATAGCATTTCTTCAGACAGTGTTGACTGTAATCCATTTTTTAGAGCAATAAAATGTGAAATAAGGCCAGGGCGTTGTGGCCATGTGAAGGACTTAGACAGATGTGTTTTGATCAAGTTCTCTGTGAAGAGTATCAAAAAGACAGTAAAAATTTTAAAATTAAGAATTTTTCACTAAAACAACTATTAAGAAACCAAGGCAACTAAGAGCAAAAAATTAAGAAGTTTCTACTCAGCCAGGAACCTTGAGCAAAAGCCCAAAATGGTGCGGTGCAAGAGTGGCCTCGAGACCAGTGGACCCCGGCAGAGCTTGTTATTAGGACAAGAATTAAATATCCTGGAGAAAATGGAAAACTTGAGCAACCTATTTGCTGAAGTTGAAAATGTAATGAGATATGACTGAAATTTTAAAAATCTTTGAAGATTTGATGGAGAGAATAACCCAAGCAGAAGCAGAAATGGTGAAAACACAACATGACCTAAAAGCTTTGGAGAAAGAATGGACCCGATACTGCGCAATATCGTTCACCATATCCGAAATGCGAGGGAGGGGGTATGCATCCAGGAGAGGGTATCTGTTAATTGTTTGACTGTAGTCAATTTATAAACTTCCTTCTGCAGCGCTGTACTTCCTGGTCTTGGTGCCAATGGGATTACAGTCAGCAAACAGGTTTGGGAATGGGAGGGGGGGGTGGGGGAGGGTCGATCTTCAGCATGGAGAGTCCTCAAGTGGGTCTTTGTTTTGAGGGCCCTCCATTCTGAACTGTTACTGGGGGAATGGGGACCAGAAAACTCCAAGGTCGCACTTTTAAGGTGACACAGAAAGTCCAGACCCAACAATAATGGAGCACACAATTCATCTAAAATATACATATGAAATTTACAAAATTTCCCCCCCCCCATGACAAATGAACTATGTTTCTGTACCCGCGCTGAATGGAACTGGGGAGCTAGGAAGATTCAGTAATTAGAGGGGTACATTTTTAAGTTATATTTTTGCACAGTCCGTGAGACTATGAAACTTTCCGTGGAGACGGTGTCAATCAGGCACTTGGTCAAATGTCCATTTACCTTCACCATCACCGTCAAGTTGGTGAGGTCCGTTCTGGTCAAGGACCAGCGATGCCAAGTTGCCGGAGACGGCATGTTCTGTTCTTCCCTCAAGTGGCCCCCTCTGTCCTGTCGACTTGCACAGGTAAGATGGCACCAACCTCGTGGTGAAGCAAGATGGCCACCCTCCTTCCTCTTCAAACAATGATGGAGCCGAGTTCGAAATCGGCCTGTTTCAAGATGGCCACCGAGCTTATTTGCGCCGTTTCCGTAGTTGGCAGGTTGCGCAGCAGGTGATCTTGGGCAAGTCCGGGGCAGATGGATGGGGACTGGAATTGGATCCAGGGGTGGTACAGGCTGTGGACTTCCCTGGACCTCCCTTCACGTGGCAGACCCTCGCCCATGTCCATTCTTCCCACAGCTGGAGCACGCCAAGTCTTTGGCCAGGCAACGGGCAGACGGGTGCTGTCCCTTGCCTCAGAAAAAGTACTCCTGGGCTCAGGAAGTGGCAGCCATCAGAGTGGGTATGGCCATAGCGGAAGCAGCTGGTCCTTGGAGTTGCTCACTCAAGAGCACGAGTTGTTCTCAAGACTGTCCTGTTCCAGTGATTTGGCCAACTTGATGTGGCTTGCAAGGTCCTTCCTTCTTGACTTGAACAGTCGCTGCCTCACGTACCTCGGGCAGAGTGTCTCAGGTCAGTTCATCTTCCAGGACGCGGCCAAAAGGGGCCTCATATCTAAATTTCTTAGCCAGTGTCCACAGATCCAGCAGGTTGTCATCAATCGACTCTTGGCAGCGTAGGGCGATCTGGTTCCTCACTAGAACCTTCTTTGGGGACTTCATGTAGTGAGCCTTCAGCACCGGTTTCGTACGTTGGGCAGTCTTGGACAACGACATACCCCTTCATCCCTACCCTTGAGATGAGCATGGAAGATGTCCCTGGTTGTATTCAGGTAGGTCTGGAAGCAGTTTAGCCAATATGCAAACTCCTCAGCCATGTTGGGGGACTGGTGGTCTATTAGCAGCATATTGGGTTTGAGTCATGCCTCCATCCTTGTTTGTTAAGTTAATAAAATTGTGGCATAGATAAAAGTTCACACTCGACTGGAGGGAGAATAAATACTTTTATCAGCTTACAACACAGATAGGGTTCAGGAATGGGCTTCAGAGGGCTTCTGGGTTTAGGTAGGAGACCTGGGTTATATACGGGCCTGGGGGGAGGAGCCGCGAGGCAGGACCAGTCGTCAGTACAGCACACTTCTAGTGAATCCTTGTTCACTACAGGGATTGAATTCAATAGAAGAAGAAACAGTGAAGGACTTTATTTATAAGTGGAATGTTAAGTTCAAAAAAGATGGCTAATCCTATATTAATACATATAATATGGAAAGAAAGAAATGAGTGCATTGGAAAGAAAAGCAGGTATATCATTAAGAACATCATTATGTAAAAATGTATTGCCTATGAACCTGGGCCACAAAATATTGAATTCATAGTATGATAAAGGAATAAAATATGTGCTGACTGTTATGAGGAGAGATCTTTTGAACAATTAAGAAATAAATACAGAGTGGTTAATGGGGCTTTCTTTTGTTTAATCCAGCTAAGATTGTTTCTAAGAGAAAGATGGGGGCAGGTTTGGCCCCACTTGAAATTAATGAAATGGAACAAACGATCCGGCTGGGAAATACACTTAAATGTATAATCAAGATGTACTATGCTTTCCAGAATGAAAGTGTGAAACCAGGTTTACAGAGATCGAGAGAGTGAGAGATGGGAGTCAGATCTAGATGTTGCAAAAATGGAAAGTTGATGGTCTGATTGGTGTTTGAACAGCATGATGTCAATTATAAATGCAAGGTACAGATTAGTGCAAAACAATTTTCTACCCCAATTATACGCCACACCACAGAAGTTGCATAAATCAAAATCTGAAATATCGGAGATGTGTTTCAGGTGTGGGATAGAAATAGGATCGTTTTAACATTCTATATGGTCGTGAGGGAAGGTGAGACCTTTCTGGCAGGATATTACTAAAATGTTAACGGGGTGGCCTTCATGGCCGATCAGAGCTTTATCTTTTGGGCAACTTCATTGAAATAAGTAATGAACTCACTAAATTCCAAATTTCATTTGTTTAGTTAGCTATAGCAGTGGCTAAGAAATATATTGTGATTACTTGGAAATTCGACTCCCCTCTACATAATCTCTGGATTACTCCCTGTGCCACGTGACAGTGTGAATACAAAGGGGGTAATCTCTGGATTACTCCCTGTGCCACGTGACAGTGTGAAGAGAAATAGAATGAGGTGGAGGATTAACACGTGGCTGAAGGGGTGAAGTAAGGGGCAGGGTTTTAAGTTTCTGGATAACTGGGACCTTTTTTGGGGGAGATGTGACCTGTACAGTAAGGACGGGTTACACTTAAATCCCAGGGGGACCAGAATCCTGGCAGAGGTATTTGCTAGGGCTACTCAGGATCCTTTAAACTAGAATGGTTGGGGGGAGGGAACAAAATAGTACAGAGCAGTAAGGAGAAGGTTAGAATGCAAACAAAGAAAGTTTGTAGTAAGTATTTGAATATGGATGGGCAGGTGATAGAGAAGGGAAATGCTCTGGAAGAAGATGAAGGGCAATGGCAGGAAAAGTAAATAATGTTGTTCTTAAAGATGAGGGAAAACAGGGATTAAAAATTGGGAAATCTCTGAAATTCATATATTTTAATGCCAGGAGTATTGTAAAAAAGGTGGATGAGCTGAAGGTGTGGATTGATACTTGGAAGTATGATGTGGTAGCGATTAGTGAGACGTGGTTGCAGGAGGGATGTGATTGGCAACTGAATATCCCTGGGTTTCGTTGTTTTAGCTGTGATAGAGTCGGAGGGGCAAGAAGAGGTGGGGTTGCATTGCTTGTCAGGGAAAATATTACAGCGGTGCCTAGGAAGGATAGATTAGAGGGCACATCCACGGAGGCTATTTGGGTGGAACTGAGGAGTAGGAAAGGAGAGGTTACACTTGTAGGGGTGTATTATAGACCACCCAGAGGGGACCGAGACCTAGAGGAGCAAATCTGTAGGGAGATAGTAGATATTTGTGATAAGCACAGGGTTATAATTATGGGAGATTTTAATTTTCCACATATAGATTGGGAAACACATTCTGTGAAAGGACTGGATGGGTTAGAGTTTGTGAAATGTGTGCAAGATAGTTTTTTACAACAATATGTAGAGGTGCCAACCAGAGAAGGAGCAGTGTTAGATCTACTGTTGGCAAATGGGATGGGTCAAGTGACGGAGGTTAGTGTTGGCGAGTGTCAGAAATAAAACTTCTCACACATGAGTCTCTTTAAAACTGATGACACGACAAGCTTTATTTACAAGTCTGCAGAGTTGGACTCAACTGGTTTCTCACCAGTTAAGCCCCGATACATACAGTGCATTGATTTTTATACCTTTATTATTTGCCCTTCCCCTTCTTATTAATACTGTTTTAATTGGTTAGTATTACAAAAACATTCTAAGTATAACTGCATTATTAATTATCACGTTCGTTACGTACGCTGTGAACTCTACATTCACTGAATTCTGTTTCTCACACTTCTTATCAATCCTTTGTCTCCTGCATGTCTCTCACTATGACCATGAAAAGATAGGTTTAAAAAAACATATTCAGCAGCTCCTTCTGTCCTTGACTGCTAGTAAACTCTCTGTCCATTCTGGCTTCCCTGTTTATGATTAATCATCACATTTTAACTTAAGTCTTTTTAACCTAAATTCTCTATATCACAATCCACCCCTTTCTCTCTTTAAAATGTGTTGAATATATGTATAGATATGAATGGGGATTCTAAGCTAGGGAAGAGAAATGTTTTATGATACATTAATCTCACGCTGAAATAAAAGTCTTACAGGGTCTCCCATCCCCCCTGGTTGCATAGCTTGTTCGACCATGGAAATCACCAGGCTGCGTAGACAGGGAATAATACAGGGCAAAATAAGTAGGAGGAATAAAATACCTCCGATGACCCACAAGAAGGTACGCCACCAGGTTCCTCCAAACCATTTGTCCATCCAATTAAATTGTGGGAAAGGATGCCAGGTTTGAACCGGTACATGGGACAATGTACGAATATTATCAGCGATTTTACGAATGGCTTTTCCATTATCATCAATTTGTAAGCAGCAGTTAGTCAAATTAAGTTTGCCACATACACCTCCTTCCGTGGCTAGGAGATAGTCTAGGGCTAGACGGTTCTGATATATAGCAGAGCGCATTTGACCTTGCTGGGATGCAAGTAATTGCAGGGCTATAGCTGTTTGATTTGTAACAATTTCAAGCACTGCTTGTAAGCGAATTATGCGATTTAACATATATATAGGAGTACGATAACCCCAAGATCCATCTTGAGCCCATGTAGCGGGACCATAATATTGAATTATGCGCTCTGGAGGCCAATCATCTCTCCATTCTCCCAAATGTACCGTGGTAGAGCGGGGTTCACGATGTAATGTATCAAAGACCTTCACGCCTAATTTATGACCGTGATCGTGGGGTAGAAGGAAAAATTCTGGGTGGATTATTCCTAGGAAACAAGTTCCACTCCACTGTGAGGGAAGACGAGTATAAGCTTTATTACCACATACCCAGAATAATCCATTTGGGGATACTCCATACCCCCTTTCCCAAACTCTTTTAAGAACAGGATTTGATTGGTATGGTCCTGTGATGGTGGAAGTGGTACAATTCCAAAACTGAATACTGCTATTAGATAGGGGTAGGCAATTAGTTTTAAAAACAGTGGATAAGAACCAAGTCTGAGGTTTAGGAAACCAAGTGAAAACACCAGGTGAAATGCGAATCCATACAGCCTTGCAGGGACTTTCTCCTACTGGGTATTTGCCGGCTCGTGAGAGACAATAAAAACCAGAGGGGACGTTAGAGAGAGACCAGGTTTCTCTTGATCTCGTTCGGTTAGTTGTCCAAATGCGGGAAATCATGGTCAATGAATTGAGAGGTTCTCCCCACCAAGGCCATTGTTCTGACATCCGTGGACCCCCGCAGACCTAACAATTAGTTACATTAAAAGTTCCTGCAATTTTAGTTGCCAGATCTACAAAAAGGTTATCTCCCCCAATTGCATTACCGAAACTTACATGGTTATTTGGATGGACTCGAACTAAGTCCGGCTGTCTTAAAGGGACAGGCAATTTCAAGTGTGGAGTGTAACTTTTCATTGGAACAGTACGTTGGTGTATGCAAAACCAGAGTCCATCAGGGCATGGTGGGCTTGAGTCACCTTTCCAACCGTTAAGAGGGAAAGGAGTGGTATTAGGAATCTGTATATAATGACCCATATTATTTCCTTCTTTTTCCACACAAGGGGTATATGGATGTTGGGTGGTATTTTCTGCCCAACATTTCTCAGGAACTGAGGTATGGGAAATGAAATTACCTTCCTTTCTTCCCCAAATGTGGTCCTGAAACAGGACCACTGTATCTCTGCATTTCTTACATTTCACACCTGATAAAGACATAGGCAAACTAAGAAAAATCAAAGAACATAACAATAACATTGTGAATTAAGTCTTTTTGCAAAATCGTAAGGTAAGAGGTTTTTCTCCAGGAATACAAGTCCAATCTGAGTTCGTATCAGGGTCCTGTGGCGTCTCTACAGGTCCCTTAAATCTGGATGCGTGTGTCCACCCCTTCTCTCTTGTTCGTGCTGCAGCTTCTGTAGTTAAGAGAACTTGGTATGGACCTTCCCACTGGGGCTGGAGTTTTTCAGTCTTCCAGGTCTTGATAAGAATCCAGTCTCCTGGTTCCACTTTGTGTAAAGAAAAGTCTAGAGGCGGTGTTTGTGCCAATAGTCCTCTCTTTCGTAAATCTGTAAGAGAGCGTGACAGTGCCTGTAAATAGTTCCTAACAAATATATCCCCTTCCCCCAAGGTGGGACACCCCTCAACTGTACTCCAGAAGGGAAGCCCAAACATCATTTCATAAGGGGACAGCCCTACATCTTTTCGTGGGGCAGTACGAATTCTCAATAAGGCTAGGGGCAGACACTTTATCCAAGGCATTTTAGTTTCCACCATTAACTTTGTCAATTGGATTTTTAGTGTTCCATTCATACGTTCGACCTTCCCTGAGCTTTGTGGATGCCAAGGGGTATGTAATTTCCAAGAGACCTGTAATGCATCACAAATCAATTGCTGGATTTTTGAAGAAAAATGTGGACCCCTGTCTGAGTCTATAGAATCCATTATACCATATCTGGGGATTATCTGCTCTAGGAGGAGGCGAGCTACTGTAGAGGCTGTAGTATTTATTGTTGGGAAGGCTTCTACCCATCGGGTAAAGTGATCTATTATCACCAACAGATATTTCCATCTTTGAACTTGAGGTAACTCTGTGAAGTCGATCTGGATACGTTGAAAAGGGCGTATGGCTAATGGTTGACCTCCCATGGTCCCTGTCCTCATTATCTTCTTATTAATTTTTGTGCATAGGTAACAATTTTGCACCTCTTGTTGGGCCAAGGTGTAGATTCCCTTACACACATATTCTCGAAGCACTGTGTCACATAAGGCTTGAGTGCCCCAGTGGCTCTGTTGATGCAGGTGTTTTAAAATGTTGCGAGTTATTTCTTTATTTAGAACAGTTCTTCCATCTGGTGTTTTCCATGTTCCATCAGGTAATTGGCTTGCGCCCAGCTGATCCATGTTCTTTTCTTCCTTAGCAGTGAAAATGGGAGCTGTCTTTATGCCTTGCCTTATTGGGATTAAAGTCAGCAAACGGACTTCTTGTTGCATGGCTGCTCTTTTGGCTTCTTCATCAGCCAGTCTGTTTCCAATTGCTGTCGGGTTATCTCCCCTTTGATGGCTTGGTATGTAGACCACTGCTATTTCTTGGGGTAATGTTAAGGCTTCTAAAGTCAGAGTAATCATCTGTTCGTGTGCCAATTCCTTTCCTCTTGATGTAATTAGACCACGCTCCTTCCAGATCTTACCAAAGGTATGCACTACCCCGTATGCGTATTTGGAATCTGTGTAAATCGTTCCAATTTTCTTTGCCAGTATTCTGAGGGCTCTCTGCAAGGCATATAGTTCACAGGATTGTGCTGACCAGCTTCCGGGTAGTCTCGTGGATTCTACTACTTTCCAAGTATTTCCTTCTATTATAGCATACCCATTTCTTCTCATTCCGTCAACACATCTGGCGGAGCCGTCAATGTAGAATTCATATCCTTCTCCCAGCGGAGTATCGCAAAGGTCTTCTCGGGTCTTGGTCTGAAGATCTGTCAACTCGACACAGTCATGCTCCACCTCTTTCTCTGTTTCACTGCCGTATAAAAACTGAGCTGGGTTGCAGCTATTAATTTTTGCAAACTGTAAATCTTCTCCAACCATTAAAATGGTTTCATACTTTAATATACGAGAATCAGTCAGCCATCGATGGGCAGTTTGTGTTAATAAAACACTCACAGAATGGGAGGTGTACACAGTCATCTTTCCTCCAAAAGTAAGTTTACGTGCTTCCTCTACCAACAGAGCAGCAGCCGCTACTCCCTGGATACACGTTGGCCATCCGCGAGACACTGGGTCCATCATTTTGGAAAGGAAAGCCACTGGGTGTCGCTGACCACCTTTTTCCTGTGTTAAAACTCCCACAGCTGTTCCTTGGTTATGAGTGACAAATAGCTGGAAGGGCTGTTTTAAAGAGGGCAGAGTGAGCACTGGGGCTCGTGTTAGGCGATGTTTCAAGTCCTCGAACCATCCCTCCTCCTCCTGGGTCCATTTCAATGGATAGTCATTTTCATTTGTCAGTTTATCATACATAAACTTCACCAAAGCTGAGTAGTCCTCTATCCATAACCTACAGTATCCTAAGAGTCCCAGGAATTGTCTTATTTCCTTCTTATTACGGGGTAAAGGCATTCTAGTGATTCCCGCAATTCGTTCAGGGGTAATTCGTTTCTGTCCTTTACTTATCTGGTGTCCCAGATATATCACAGTTTTCTCAACAAACTGTAACTTGTTTCTGGACACTCGTAGACCCTTTTTCCCCAGATAATTCAAGAGTCTAATGGTCTCTCTCCTCATTTCTTGTTCCTTGGGTCCTGATAATAGTAAATCATCCACATACTGCATTAGTTGGGAATCATCAGATTGTGGATAGTCCATCAGGATTTGTTCTAGCATTTGTCCAAACAGGTTTGGAGATTCAGTGAACCCTTGGGGCAATACAGTCCACCGAAACTGTCTCCGTCTACCTGTCCATGGATTTTCCCATTCAAACGCAAACATATCTCTACTTTCCTCTTCTAACGGACAAGTCCAGAAGGCATCCTTCAAGTCGATAACACTAAACCACTCATGGTCTGGGGGAATCCGACTCATAATAGTATAGGGATTAGGCACCACTGGGTGGTGGGTCTGAACAATAGCATTCAAACTTCTTAGATCCTGAACTAGGCGATAGGATCCATCTGACTTTTTTACTGGGAGTATAGGGGTGTTATAAGGTGACATGCATTCTTCTAATAGTCCGTCTCGTATTAAAGTCTCAATTACCGGCTGTAGCCCTTTTCTCCCTTCCAAAGAAATAGGATACTGACGTTTCCTTACCGGCTGATGACCTGGTATTAATGTGACATGTAAAGGTGGGATGTCCAGACCTCCTCGATTTCCCTCCTTATACCAGACTCTCTCGTCAATCTGCCGTTCATCCTCTTCCTTTAAAGCGCAGAGGTGGACTCGCACTTCTCCGTCCACAGGGAGAGCACCCAAACCTAGGAGAGCCTGTAAGTCCCTTCCTAGGAGGTTAAATCCAGCCGAAGGTAATAACAAGAGGTCTTGTACCCCTTCTCTTTCTTCCAGTTTCACTGTTACTTGGGGAATTATTGATACCATTCTGGGAGCTCCTTCTATCCCAGAAATTGTCAAATTACTTTTTATAGGCTCAGTTCCGATTGGCACAGTTATTACACTACTTCGTTCCGCTCCTGTGTCCACCATAAACACCACCTCTTCTCCCTTGGGACCAATTTTTAGTTTTACCAGGGGTTCCCTCTTATATTTGGTCCCTAACATTTGGAACCCCTGACACCCCTAATCTTCTTCCATAAGTTCGAGGGCACGCAATTCCCTCTTGTATCGGGGGCATTCCCTCTTAAAGTGTCCTTCCTCATTGCAGTAATAGCATTTAACAAATCTCCGGGGTCTTCCCTCTCTTGGATATTTTGGATTGTTTAGAGGAAGGTTTTGTTTTCTTTCCCCTCTGGATTCAGCATTCATCTGTCGGATAGTCTGTACCATAACCTTTGTCGCCTTCTTTTGATCTTCTTCTTCTCTCTGCACATATACTTTTTGTGCCTTTTTTAACAGTTCACTTAGGGGTTTTTCACTCCAGTCCTCCTCCTTTTCTAGTTTCTTTCTAATGTCTTGCCATGATTTGGAAACAAATTCAATTCGAATAAGCTGTTCACCCATTGGTGTACTAGGGTCCACACCAGCATACTGTTGGACATTCTTTCTCACCCTCTCCAAAAAATCAGTAGGGGACTCGTCTTTCCCCTGGTGGTTCCAAAATGCCTTGGTAAAATTGTGACCCTTTGGCACAGCCTCCCGTATCCCTTTAATTGTCCACTCTCTATATTGTCTCATACTTGCCAATCCCTCGGGTGTTCGTTTGTCCCACCTGGGTTCATTTAAGGGATATTTTTGTTCATGGGGTCTAGGGTCCCCAGGTTGTTCATATTCCCACATGAGGAGGGCAGCCCGTCGAATCATCTGCCTCTCCTGGGGTGAAAATAATGTTCCCATTATTGCCTGCATCTCTTCCCACGTATATGTGTTTGGTCCCAAGAATTGGTCAAGCTGTTCAGCCAGTCCTATAGGATCTTCCAATAACTTTTTCATTTCTTTCTTAAATCCCCGCACCTCTGTACTAGTTAGGGGAACATTCACATATCCCGTTCCCCCTCCCGGTCCTCCCATAGGAACTTCTCTCAGGGGATTTAGGTTTATTGAAAACTTTGATGGTCCTGGACCAGTCTGGGATCTTGTCCAGGGTCGGTTTACCGGTGGAAGTTTAGGGTCCGACTCCCTTAATTCATCCTTTTTATCCCGGCCCCCTTCGGGGCAATCAGATTCATCACCTTTCCCCTCCGGTAATAAGCTTTCCTCGGGCGCAGTAGGCACCGGGGGAATATAAGGAGGGGGAAGGTTGTCCAGAGGTTCCCATTTCTTTTCTCCTGCCACTCTCAATTTAAAACATTCTGTTAAGGATCCTGGCCAGGGAACCCAACAAAATGCATATGCTGACTCTTCTTGATTCACCTTTGGTCTCGAATTTACATATATGTTTAATGCTTGTCTAACCCAATCCTCATCAGATCCAAATTTCGGCCACCAGACCGAGGAACCTTTAATAGGTTGTTTTGACCAAAGGAGACAATATTGGACCATCTTTTTCTTGTTTTTGTCCCGATATCTTTTACTATCCCAATTTTCAAACATTCTCCCCAAAGGGCTGTCAAGGGGTACTCCCAGGAATTGTCCTGAATTTTCAGACGAGCCCTTAGATTTTGATCCTCCCATTTTCCCACCTAGATCTGTTTATCGTTGCTGCGGACCCTCTCGCTCTGGACCCTACTCCCTTCCTCTCAGACGCCTCGTCGGAGGTGCTGTCCCTCCTTCGGTTACCGCTGAGGTTTTCCTGGGGTTGACCCCTCTCTTCTCGGCACTTCGTCGGAGGTGCTGTCCCTCCTTCGGTTACCGCCGAGGTTTCCCTGGGGTCTATCCTAGAGTCCCGCGACAGGGTTCTCACACAACGACAAAAGATCTATACTTAATCTATTCCGTTAGGTTTTTATCCAAACAGGTGTATCCCGTTACACCTGTTACCCAATCCCCACACCACAATCGTAAGTCGTCACTTACCGGTGTCTTCCCGGGGATTGAACCGTCACCCTTCTCCTCTCCGTCTTGTCGTGTCACCCTGTCCGGATACCACTCGCTCAAGCCGCCCGAAGCGACGAGCAAGGGACTAGGAGCCGCTGAACTCAGCGGGGTGCACCGCCTCCGATGTCCCTCTTCTCGCCTCCCCTCACGGCCGGAGTGTAGATCCCGGACGAGCCCCCATTTGTCAGAAATAAAACTTCTCACACATGAGTCTCTTTAAAACTGATGACACGACAAGCTTTATTTACAAGTCTGCAGAGTTGGACTCAACTGGTTTCTCACCAGTTAAGCCCCGATACATACAGTGCATTGATTTTTATACCTTTATTATTTGCCCTTCCCCTTCTTATTAATACTGTTTTAATTGGTTAGTATTACAAAAACATTCTAAGTATAACTGCATTATTAATTATCACGTTCGTTACGTACGCTGTGAACTCTACATTCACTGAATTCTGTTTCTCACACTTCTTATCAATCCTTTGTCTCCTGCATGTCTCTCACTATGACCATGAAAAGATAGGTTTAAAAAAACATATTCAGCAGCTCCTTCTGTCCTTGACTGCTAGTAAACTCTCTGTCCATTCTGGCTTCCCTGTTTATGATTAATCATCACATTTTAACTTAAGTCTTTTTAACCTAAATTCTCTATATCACAGCGAGCACTTCGGGTCCAGTGATCATAATGCCATCAGCTTCAATGTCATTATGGAAAGAGAGAAATCAGGGCCAAGGATTGAGGTTTTTGATTGGGGAAAAGCTAGATTTGAGGAGATGCGAAAGGACTTGCAGGGTGTGCATTGGGACAATTTGTTTTATGGGCAGGATGTGGTAGAGAGATGGAAGTCTTTTAAAGATCAGATTTTGAGAGTGCAAAAGCTTTATGTTCCTGTTAGGTTAAAAGGAGGGGCAAAAGGTTTGAGAGAGCCGTGGTTTTCAAGGAATATTGGAAACTTGGTTCGAAGAAAAAGGGAGGCGTACATTAGATACAAGAAGCATGGAGTTAAGGAGATGTTTGAAAGATACATTGAATGTAAGAGGAATCTTAAGAGAGGAATTAGGAAAGCTAAAAGAAGGTACGAGGAAACTATGGCAAGCAGGGTAAAAACTAATCCAAAAGAGTTCTACAAATATGTTAATGTTAAGAGGAAAGCTAGAGACAAAATTGGTCCCTTAGAAAATCAGAGTGGAAAACTGTGTGTGGAGCCTAGAGAAATGGGGGAGATATTGAACACTTTCTTTTCTTCGGTATTCACTAAGGCGAAGGATATTGGGAGATGTGAGATAAAAAAAAGCAAATTGGGTAAATATGGGAAATATAGAGATTACAAAAGGTGTAGTTTTAAGGCTTTTGAAGAATATAAAGGTGGATAAGTCTCCGGGACCAGACGGGATCTTCCCCAGGACATTGAGAGAAGTGAAGGAGGAAATAGCAGAGGCTCTGGCGGTAATTTTCCAAATGTCATTAGATATGGGGATAGTGCCGGAGGATTGGCGCATTGCGCATGTGGTTCCGTTATTTAAAAAGGGTTCAAGGAGGAAGCCTGGCAACTATCGGCCTGTAAGTTTGACGTCTGTGGTAGGTAAATTAATGGAGAAAATTCTTAGAGATAGTACTTATAAACATCTGGATAGACAGGGTCTGATCAGGAGCACTCAACATGGATTTGTGGGAGGAAGGTCATGTTTGACCAATCTGATTGAATTTTTTGAAGAGGTGACTAGGAATGTGGATGAGGGTAGCGCAGTGGATGTTGTCTATATGGACTTCAGTAAGGCCTTCGATAAGGTACCACATGAAAGGTTAGTTAGGAAGGTGCAGTCTTTAGGTATAAATTTTGAGATAGTCAAATGGATTGAACATTGGCTGAAAGGGAGAGGCCAGAGAGTGGTAGTGGATAATTGTCTGTCAGGTTGGAGGCCGGTGACCAGTGGTGTGCCTCAAGGATCTGTATTGGGCCCATTGTTGTTCGTTATATACATTAATGATCTAGATGATGGGGTGGTGAATTGGATTAGTAAATATGCAGACGATACTAAGATAGGTGGAATAGTAGATAATGAAGAAGGTTTTCAAGGATTGCAGAGGGATTTGGGCTGCTTAGAAAAGTGGGCTGAAAAATGGCAGATGGAATTTAATGCTGATAAGTGTGAGGTGCTTCATTTTGGTAAGCAGAATCAGAATAGGACATATGTGGTAAATGGGAGAGCATTGAGGAATACAGAAGAGCAGAAAGATTTAGGAGTGACGGTACATCATTCCCTGAAGGTAGAAACTCACGTGAATAGGGTGGTGAAGAAGGCTTTTAGTATGCTGGCCTTTATCAATCATTGCATGGAATATAGGAGTTGGGAGGTGATGTTGAGATTGTATAAGATGTTGGTGCGGCCTAATTTGGAGTTCTGTGTGCAGTTCTGGTCGCCTAATTATAGGAAGGATATAAACAGAGTGGAGAGAGTGCAGAGAAGGTTTACCAGAATGTTGCCTGGGTTTAAGCATCTGGAGTATGGGGAGAGATTGGACAGATTAGGTCTTTATTCTTTGGAGCGTAGAAGGTTGAGAGGGGATTTGATAGAAGTATTTAAGATTATGAAAGGGATAGACAGAGTGGATGTGGATAGACTATTTCCGTTAAGAGGAGGAAAGTTTAAAACAAGAGGACATGAGTTAAGAATTAAGGGGCAGAGGTTTAGAGGTAACATGAGGGGGTACTTCTTTACTCAGAGAGTGGTAGCCGTGTGGAATGAGCTTCCGGGAGAAATAGTGGCGGCGGAGTCAATTGTATTATTTAAGAAAAGGTTGGACAGGTATATGGATGAGAAGAAGATGGAGGGTTATGGGCATTGTGCAGGGAGGTGGGGCTAGAAAGGGGTGTTTGGTTCGGTGCGGAATAGAAGGGCCTCATGGCCTGTTTCCGTGCTGTAATTGTTATGTTATGTTATGTGTTATATAGCACGATGGACTGCTGAGATAAATAGCTGGAGACCTATGGAAAAAAAATTACATCAAACTGAAAGATCAAATATGACGTGTTTATCGGATCATATAGGGATCCAAATATAATTATAAATACAACAATATAAAAGGGTAATAATAAATGCTGCTGTAATATAAAATCAAGCGACTTCCCCGCAGAGAATTTTGGATGGTCAACATAAATGTGAGCCCTGTTAGTATGAGGATTTATATTATGAAAGAGAGCGGGTGGGGGGAAGGGGGGTTGTTTTGTTGGTTTTTTTGTAAAGAAAAAGTTTTTTTATATATATTTAATACTGGAGTGTTTTTCTATGTATCTGGGGAAAATTCAAAAATAAAATACTTTTTTAAAAATGTGAAATACAAACAAAGTGATTTGACAAGGACCATTAATAGAGAATTAACAAGGAAGATAAGGAAACGTCAGGGTTTCTTACTTATTAGGTTAAGGAAGGACATAGCATGAGTACTTAGAAAGAATTTTCTGGGGAGTTCGGCACTGAGGTTATATGGGTAGTTCTCAGTAAAAAGGGAAGGATTGCTTTGCTGGGAATCTATTATATGTCCACAATAGTTAATGGGAACTGGAGGAGCTGACATGAGCTGAAAGAATAAGAGGATAGTATTACTGGAAGATTTTTTACTTCCTGATGTTGACTAAGTCACCCATCGTGCAGAAAGATTGGAGTGAATTGATTAACTATGTCCAAGGAAGTTTTTTTAATCAATAAAAAAGAGGGCCTGACTGGAGAGGCGCAACACTGGACCTCCTCTATGGGAACAGGAGTGACTGAATGGTCAGTGAGGGAGCACATTATGATCACAGGCCATAATTCTATTAGTTTTGAAATAGTTAAGGAGAAACAGAGGACTGGTCCACAAATTAAGATCCTACATTTAGGGGAAGGCCAATTTTAGAGGCTTTTGGTGAGAACTTTCAGAGGTTGATTGGGAGAGGATATTTGTGGGTAAAGGTGTGGCTGGCCAATGGGATTCTTTTAAAAGTGAGATAGTAAGAGTTTAGGTACAACAAGTTCCTTTTACGGTGAAAGGCAACCCTGGAGAGCTAGCGCAACTTGTTTGACAAGGGATATTGAGATTGTGACCAGGGAAAAAAAAAGGTATAACCTGAACACAATCTGCTAATGGAATCGATGGCTCAAGCAGCATCAGTGTGAGAAATAGAAGCCAAAACCACCTATCTTGATTTAAGCCATTCAGACCAAGGATGAAACCAGTCTATGGACAGTTGTGAACCAATTAATGTAGTGTGTTTGAGCTTTCAACCTGGGAGGCCATTACGAGTATTGTGAACCCCGAGAGTGCAGGTGACAGCAGAGTGTGTAAGAGAACACTTCGGATGCAGGGATCGTCATGCCATTTGTTTCAAGATAATTATGGAAAAGGATAGGTCTTGTCCTTGGGATGAGATTTTAAATGGGAAAAGGTTCATTTTGATTGAATCAGAAAGTATCTAGCAAGTGTGAATTGAAACCGGTTGTGTCCTGCAAGGGTGTGCTTGGTACTTAAGAGATCTTTGCAAGTGAAATTTTGAGAATAATTTGTATGTTACTGTCGGAATTAAAGACAAAGCTAACAAATATAAGGAACCCTGATTTTTGAAAGATTTTGAGGCCCTGTATAATAAGGTAAAATGGTGCATAGCAGGGAACAAATGAAGTATTTGACGAGTATAAGAAATTAAAGAAAACACTAAGGAGGTCATCAGGAGGTTGAAAAGAAGACATGAAGTTGCTGTGGTAGGGGAAGGAAAACCCTAAGCTTCCACAGATATATTAAGAACAAAAGGATTGCAAGGGATAAAATTGGGATCAGCTATGTCTGGAGATAAATAAGATAGGAGAGAACTAAGATTTAAAAAAAACACAAAGATGGAGAAACTCTGCAGGTTAAACAGTGTCCTTTATAGAGCAAAGATAATGATACAGAACCAATGTTTCAGGCTTGAGCCTTTCATCAAAGTACAGTATATGATAAAGGGCTCAAGGCCAAAACGTTGGCTGGGTATCTTTATCTTTGCTCTGTAAAGGACACTGTTTGACCTGCTGAGTTTCTCCACCATTTTTACTTCAACCACAGTCTCTGCCAACTTTCATGTTTTACTTGGGAAAGAACTAAACCTCTTTTTTTGCAACTGTATTTACTCAGGAGATGGACACATTCTAGAGAAGTGAGGCAAGACAGCAGCAATGTCGTGTACCCTATGCAGATTACAGAGGAGGAGGTGCTTTCTCTCTTGAGGCAAATATGGGTGGATTAAATCCCCAGTGCTTTTTCCTTGGATCTTAAGGGAGGCAAGTGCATAAATTGTAGTAACTCTTACAGAAATATTTAAAATGTCTTTAGCCACAGGTGAGGTGCTAGAGGATTGGAGTATAGCTAACGCTGTTCTATTGTTTAAGAATAATTACATGCAGGTAGGCCTGACATCTGTAATGGATGTTGTTGGCAGGTGTCCTAAGAGACTGGATATACAAGTCGTTGGATAGACAGGAACTGATGAGGGTTCGTCAAATGGAGGTCAACAAGAAAATCTACAGATACCATGGTCCAGAACAGTACATGGAAGTACTGGAGAAACTCAGCAGGTTACGCAGCATCCAGTGGAAACACAAGGCAGTCAGCGTTTCGGGCCTGAGGTCTTCATTGGCAATGTCAAAAATCAGGCAGCTGCCTGAATAAAGGGTAGATGGGAGAAGGGGATGGGGAAGGAGTATGGGCACATAAGTAAGAGGTAATAGGTGGAATAGAAAGAAGCTGAGGTGACAAGGGAGTGGGTAGAGTGCTAAGAAGGATTGCTCTCTGATATGAAAAGGAAGGGGGTGGGAAGTTGGTGAAAGGCAGAAGTGAGAGAAACATGAAAGTCTGCAGATGCTGAGAAAAGAGAGAGTGGGGAGGGTGCTAACAGGAGTTGGAGAAATCTATATTAATGTCATTTGGTTGAAGACGGTGAGACTGCTTGAGGTGTATTGTTCCTCCAATTTGTGGGTGGCCTCAATTTCGCAGTACACGAGGCCATGTACAGACATGTCAACATGACCATGGTGTGGAATTAATACGATTGGTTACTGGGAGGTCCTTGCTGTTGTCGTGGGCAGAGCAAAGGTGCTCAACAAAGCAATCTCCCAGTTAAACAAGAAAGTCTGCAGATGCTGGGGTTGGTTGCAATACATAAACATGCTAGAGAAACTCAGCAGGTCATGCAGCATCTGTAGGAAGTAAAGAGTAACCAAAGTTTTGGGACTGAGCCTTTCATCAATTTAACACAGAATATCTTACTGGTAGACATGGACAATTTGGTCAGAAGGGCCAGCTCCATGTTGTATCACTCTGTACTCTTTTCAACCCATCCTAAATGAAGTAGACTGGATGGTTTTCTCATCATGCAAGCTCAAATCATCGATAAAATAGATTTCAGAGATCTTTTCTAACTTCTGATTCTACTTGGGAATCAAGTGCAATTCTAGTTGCCACTGGAAGTATCTAGAGGCCTTGGAAAAGGTATAGAAAATATTTACCAGGATATTACCTTTATTAGAGAGTATGAGAATGAGGAATGTGGTTGGACAAACTTAGGTTCTTTTCTCTGGAGTCTTGGATCAAAGTTTTTTTTTAATTACAAGTGGTAATATAGAGAGTAGACTGTTGCAAAGTTTAAGGTGAGGTGGGAGGGTAGAGTTTAAAGAGACAAGGCTAGTTTTTTTTTACCCAACAAGAGTTAAGTGTTTAGAACTGGCTGCCAGGAATACTGACATAATTGTTTGAAGAGGCTTCTGCACAGACACACAAGTATGCAGGAAGTGAGGGCGATGTATCATGTGCAAGCAGCAGAATTTTGTTGAATTTGGTCATTGTGTTTCTCGCAGACAGATGGCCTGGAGACCTTGTTCTTGTGTTGTATCTAAATGACGTTCCGATTGAGAACCATTTATCTTGTCTGATTCAATCATTGGAAATTTATCTCTTGTGAACATTTCAACGCAGGTCATATTCCAATAATGCTGTGGATTTGAACCCTGTTTTGCTGGTGAGTTTTCTACTTCAAAAGTATGTTTAAAAAAACACCATTTCCGGAGACAGAAAATGCTGAGTAAACTCATCTGGCCGCATCTGTGCAAAGAAAAAAGTTAAAATATCAAGTGTCTAAACGTGTTGTTTTGACACGGAAATTTTCTGCCCTGTAAACTGATTCCAAATATGTTCTTGTTTTTACATATCATCCAATATTCCAGCAAAAGATCAAATTTCTTATCTTGAGGGACCTCTGAACTTGAACCTGAAAATCCCTCTGTTCCTCCATATTGCTATGAATCTTGCCATTAATCATGTAATCCACCTTCAAGTTTGACCTTCCAAACTTCACACTTCTCCAAATTGAATTCCATCTGCCACTGCTCCACCAACTCTACATCCTGACCATATTCCGTGTAACACACACCAACCTTCTGCACTATCCATAACTCTTCCACCCTTCATGTTACCTGCAAAGCTACTGACCCAACCCTCTGTCCGAGAAAATTATAAAAATCTCATGGACCAGGGATCTCAGAACAGATCCCTCTGGAATACCAGTAGTCACCAACCTCCAGGCAGAATACATTCCATCTACTACCACCTACTGGGGTCAAGCCCATTCTGAATGCACAGAGCAAAATTGACAAGGACCCATGCCTCTTGACTTTCTGATGACCCTACCATGGGGAACTTTGTCAAACACCTTACTAAAATCCATATGACTGGATCTACTTCCCAACCTTCATCATCTTCTTTTGGCATCTGCTTGAAATACTCAGACTCGAGAGGCCCAACCTGCTTCCCATCAAGCCATGCTGACTATTCTTTATAAGTCTGTGCTTCTCCAAATGATTGTAAATTTTGTCCCTAAGAATCATCCCCAATAGCTTTCCTACCACTGACATAAGACACACTGGCCTATAAACAAAAGTTACACTCCTGTGGCCAGGGAGGATGCAATGAATGTTGTCAATTCCCCCACCAATCTCTGCCCTTGCTTCCCGTCATAATCTGGGGTATATCCCTTATGGTCTCGGGGACTTATCTGTCTGAAGTTTGGCACCTCTCTTTCTATTTCTGACCTCGCCTACACTGATACAGTGAACAATATCTCCGCAATATCTTCCATTTCTCCAGCTGATTAGCAATGGGGCACTATCCACGTCTTTTACCCACCCTTCCTATCTCTTTTGAAACATCAAAACCCTGGAACCTCAAGTAGCCAATTCTGACCATCAAAGTTTAAAGTTCAAATTTATGATCAGAGTACGTCAAATGTTATGAGCCCGGAGGACCCCAAAACCCAGCAGCAATAGATATTCACCAAGACAAATGGTTACTTCAACAAAAGTTGCTTTTAATTATCTTTAAACATGAAAACAGAATCACACTTTAACTTATCACTATTAACTTAATTAACCTAACTTAACCCCCCCCCCCTCTAATTCTGTGCTCATGTGCATGTAAGTTCAGAAAAGGTTTTTTTTCTAATTGGGCAACACAGATTCATGGGCTGAAAAGGCCTGTTACAGTACTACATATATCTAAATTTACAGGTCCAAAACATAGGGCCTTGGCAACTAACTGAAAGTGTGGACAGATTAAAATTGTGGCAAGTAGGGAGACCAGAACTGCATGTCGTCTCCATGTATAGTTCCAGCAGAAGCTCCTTGTTCTTAAACTCAATGCCTCTAACAATAAGGACCAGAATTCTATTTGCCTGCTTGCTAACTGTGACATCTACAACCCAACCTTCTATCATTCATCCCCAAGCACTCTCATCAACACCTTGCTGTAACTCTGTTTTGATCAGGCATTTTTTAGTCTAGTCAAGTTTATTTTCATCGGATTGCACAAGTACAACCCGATGAAACAACGTTCTCCGGACCTCAGTGCAAATAACGCAGACACAATACACATATAGACAAACAATACACATGCAGGGCACATAAGTACAAGCAAATAGGTCTTGTTTCCTGAATATGAGAGTCTCGGAGGGTCAGTGTGAGCAGTTCCTTTGGTCATTCACTGTCTTCACTGCCCGTGGGAAGAAGCTGTTCCTCAGCCTGGTGGTGCTGGATCTGATCCTCCTGGAGCTCTTCCTGGGGTGATCTGATCAATAATAGTCTTATTGAAAATTGAAGCAGGCTTAAGGGCCTATCTGGCCTTCTGATGTTTCTTATCTTATTATGTTTTTAAACTGCCTCATTATGATT
Organism: Narcine bancroftii; assembly: GCF_036971445.1. NCBI lineage: Eukaryota > Metazoa > Chordata > Chondrichthyes > Torpediniformes > Narcinidae > Narcine > Narcine bancroftii. Next base: position 11,802,146 of record NW_027211895.1, on the reverse strand, counting down.
GGATTATGGATTTACTTTCTCTGTTTTACTTGTCTCTAATGGTGGGAAGTTCATGATGAAAACACTGATGGATGAGGCATACATCTAGCTTGATCAAGTGGATCTGAGGAAGAGAGTGGTTAACTGGCACAAGCTGCTGATCAGCTCAACAGAAAGTCAACGAGGAGCTCCATCTGGGTTTAATGTGCAAATCTGACCTGGTCACATGGAAACCTGAAATCGAGCCCTTTCATGCTGTCTTGTACAGTTTGTAACTTCCAAAAGAGCAAGAGAATGTGTTCCAGTCGAGTTACACTGTGGCTATCATGGCTCCTGGAAGTCCAGTTCAGTCAGGTCTTGGACAGTTAAAGAGACAGCATGAGCAAGGAAGAAACCAAATTATGAATGACACATCATGTTTAAACTATAAAAATAAAAGGAAGATAAAATGATGAAAGTACAAACGTACAACTATGGGCAGATCCTGATTCTTGGATCGAATCCATTTCAGGAAAAGGAAATTAATCTTGAGTTTGATCATTAATATGTTGGCACAGAAAATTTAAATGACCAAGCCACCCATTCGACTGTGTGAACATTTCCTTTCACCTATGAAAATATCCGTGTTGTCCCGATATCTCATCACAAATACACACAAATGAGCAGAATTTTGGACAATGTGAAAACATTTATATCGTTCCAAAAATGATCTCTGAAATTAAAGTATTGAGGTGTTACTTTTCAACAATGTGGTTGTTGATGGAGCAAGGTCATGGCTGGATGTTTCCGAGCTTATTCATGAGGCGTGTTGACATTTCAAAGCCTCTTTGTTGGGGTTGAATGCCGCCTTGAAATGCTGAATGCTGGTCTTTGAGTGGATGGTTGCAATTCTCTGACATACTCAGGTGAACGACTGTAGATATGAATCACAAGTAAAAACTAAATTGGAACGGGATGATTGTCAGGACGAAAACTAAATGTGTTTGTTTTAAATTGTCAGCATAATTTCTGATGGGAACTTGGAGTAATCACAACTCATTCTTAAATTTGTTAGTTTTTGGGTAGTTCATGCAATTCTCCCAACTCTTCTCATAAACAATTTCATGCTCCAGGTGCAAACATTGTTAAACCTGCAAAGCATGAAGTTTGAACCGAGTGATAAAGTTGCTGGCATTATATTTCAGAGACATTCATATAGAGCATACGTCTGCTTTGACAACACTAGATCTCACCAGGAAGATGCAGAAAGAGCTCTCGTCCTTAATTATTTCGCGGCACAGTTGTCACTTTGTTCTGCACGAGGGACTCCTCACTTTGCATTTCTAATGTTATTGGTTCCTTATTTATTGTTGACATGGGCACAATTCAATTAGGTGTGCGGGTATTCAAGTGTTTCATGTTGAGATGAATTCTGTAAGCTTAATTTCAGATATATATTTTCAATACATTAATACATTGGCTATGAAGGGCTGGGAAGGAAAGAGCCACACTTGAAGGTCAATTGTGTAGCTCTGAGTTTAAAATAGGCTTCCAAAGTGTGTATGGTCTTTATCTATAGATATCGATTATAGATATAAATCCTATTAAAATAATATTTATTCAGTGTGACCGAAGGTAATCTCTGCAAACTAGACTCTACAAATTTGGATGCAATTGTTAAACTAATAAATGAAGGGAAATTGCAACTAAACATGGAAAAGCACATTGTGATTGTTTTCTTGTGTTGCATTTTAATGCAGGGACATGCACCATTTACATTAATAACATGATGCTCACTATAATGGAAGAGTGGCTCATAGTTTAAGCAGACACTAGGGAATATTTTGTAGCACAGAATTCCCTTTGTAAGTGAGCATTCCTTTTGCTTGCTTCCACAGGCTTTATGTCAAAGTAAAATTACAACCGCATCAGTAAAATCTGGATAACATTATCTCCAACTTGTCACTGCCTGGCTTTAACTCGCTTCAGCAGCTTTGTTACATGTGTAAGAGTCTATTAAAATGGCATGGTGTCACTGTAACAACTTTTACATCGAAGTACTCGAGATGGCAGAGGCCGATGCTGCTGAAGATCCAACTGTGCTGGGTAGGTCACGTCTCCAGAATGGAGGACCATCGCCTTCCCAAGATCGTGTTCTATGGCGAGCTCTCCACTGGCCACTGTGACAGAGGTGCACCAAAGAAGAGGTACAAGGACTGCCTAAAGAAATCTCTTGGTGCCTGCCACATTGACCACCACCAGTGGGCTGATATCGCCTCAAACCGTGCATCTTGGCGCCTCACAGTTCGGCGGGCAGCAACCTCCTTTGAAGAAGACCACAGAGCCCACCTCACTGACAAAAGACAAAGGAGGAAAAACCCAACACCCAACCCCAACCCACCAATTTTCCCCTGCAACCGCTGCAACCGTGTCTGCCTGTCCCGCATCGGACTTGTCAGCCACAAACGAGCCTGCAGCTGACGTGGACATTTACCCCTCCATAAATCTACGTCTGCGAAGCCAAGCCAAAGACCATAATAGAGAGCCCAGGATTTGTTTCACTTGCTAAAGCTTTTCAATCCTTTTTGGAAACAACAAAAAAATGAAATTAATTTAAACATATAACACAACAGTAATTCCGTGACATGTCTCAATGCTTAAATGTCTAATCACAGTAATGGCAAACATTGTGAATGGCAGCTATCTTTATTTCTAAGTGTAAAGAATATCAAATTAACTTGGATCATGAGATTTGATTTCCTAAATCATCTTTAATGATGGAAATTTAAGATTGACAGTATAGTTACATTCCAGTTTTCACGCAAGTTAGAGGAAGAGAGGGATTAATTTAAATTTAATCTTGTTCAGCTTATCTTAAAGCTGCTGGTCCAACATAAAACTGGAATTTGAGTTCACAATCCTCCTGGCTTTTACATTAATGACAAAAGTCTATCTTGAAATAATTGTGAGTGATGTTGGTAAGAAAAATGTAGAGACTGTAATTAAATACCTTGAAATGCAACCTATGTAGAGCAGCACAAAAGGCTCCAGTTCTTTCATCCCATTCAGTTGTATTAAGACTGTTTGATGTCTGTTTTGATGAACACTGTATCCTTTAAACTGTTCCTGATGGGGGAGTGTCTTAGCTGTCTTGAGTATGAATAAATGATTTGTCTGGTGCAGATCAAGTGATTCCTTTGGACCATGTAAATATAACTTTTTTACAGCAAATTTTGGAAAAAAAAACTTTATTTGATCTGACATTCAGCATGTGAATGTGAAATTTTTGTGGTTTAGAAAAAAAAACCAAACCAAAACATTGAAACAATCTCCATAAAACTGTTCTGTAGAACTGTTCCAGGTGGACAGTGAAGTGCTGAGGTCCTCAGTGATGGCTGAATTCCATTTGTGCTGTCAATCGTTCAGTGCTTGGACACCAAACCCATTGAGCCTTTTGGAAAATTAAATCCTAAATTTCTGTTATGCCGATAGATGTTGCCTGTTTTATGGCTGGTCCTTGTATGTTTTTATTGCTTTTGGATTCTCGACAAAGCGAATCAATATGAAGGATGTAAAAATAAAGAAAATGATGCCGTCTCATACTGGGATAAATAATGCTTGCAAATTTGTCTGGAATGACATTCTCTGTAAAGATCACAGTATGCTGACTGTGTGATTGTACGCGGAGTGTTTCCGGGACACTGGATGCAAACTGTGGGTTAGAAAGGCTGTTACGCTTTCCCCACTCACAAATATCGGAGATAAACGAGTGTCAGATCCTTCGGTTATGGAATTTTTTTCATAGAATAGTCTTTTTAAAATTATTTTTATAAAATGTGCAGCAGGTTTGTGTGGGAGAAGACCAATTCAGACTGCAAAATTAATACTAAATTCCAACTGTAAATACAAATGCAGTATCTAAAGGGTAAGTGTTGCTGAGGGGAAAACCACAGGGGACCCTGCACTGCCTGCCTGTTCCCTATCCCTCTCCTGACTCACTCAGCTACTTTTCTCCTAGGTGTGATCGTGTCCCTGTAACTTTCTTTCACACCTCAGCCTCCCAAATAACCTGGAGTTCATCCAACTCCAGCTCCAATTCCCTCATAAGTAGCTGCAGTTGGATGTACCTCTTGCAGAAGTAGTCATCATGGATAATATTGGCTTCCCTGACCATCTACATTTTGCAAGAGGAACATGTCCCTACCCTGGCTGCCATTCCCACTCTCTCATAAAGAGTTAGAAAAACATATTACCTTGACTCAATTCTTATACCTCCACTTCAGTCACTGCTCACCACCACCTCCGGTGCCACAGCCCAAATCCCCAGTCCTATACTGAACTCGTCACACAATGGTCGCTCCACTTTAACCTTACCTTTCTTTTATCTTGTCTCAACTCCAAAGCCTCTGAAAAAGTCTCAAATTCCCACTCCTAAACTGGGCTACTCACACAATGGCTGCTCCAACAATGACCGCTCCAATTATGCCTGCCTCACTGATTTGATCCTGCTAATGAATTATGATTTGATCCGCTAAAGTGCCGAGCCCCATGTGGAACTCTTTCTTTGTCAATCCATTGGTTAATTGGGCAGCATGAACTCGTGGGCCGGAAGGACCTGTTACTGTGCTGTTTGTATAACTTTTGTTTCAATTAGAAACTGTCCTTGAGTGGTACTTCCTATTCTCTTGCCAGCTCTTCTCTGGTTTTCCAACACAGGAAACACAGGCCAAATGGCCCTTCTTGTCTGTGCCGAAAACATCATACTGCTAGTCCAACTGACCTGTACCCATTCTATCACCCTCCAAACCTCTCCCATCCATGTATCTATCCAGTTTATTAAAACCTGAGAGTGAGCATCCCTTATTTTTACTTCTTCATTTCCTTCTTAAGTATTTTCTTTACTCTTCTAGTACCTGAGGAGCTCTTTGTTGCCTCTGCTTTCTCTGACCCTCTCTCTTCTTAACTCGATCACCAATGTTCCTTAAAAGTCAGGTTCCCTCTGCCTTTTACCTTTGCCTTTAATCCTGACAGGAACATGCAAACTCTGCACTCTCAAAATGTCGCCTTTGAAGGCCTTCCGCTCACTGAACACATCCTTGTTAGAAAACAACTTATCCCAATCCACTCTTTCTGGATTCGTTCTCATTTCCACAAAATTGACTTTTCTCCAATTTCTAATCTCAACTCAAGGAAAAGTCCTATCCTTATCCATAATTAACTTAAAACTCATCTTGAAACAAAATATTTGCCTCCATATACTCCTGTCACCTGACCTGTCTGGTTTCCTAATAGGACGTCAAGTAACCCTAATCCCTGTGCCATAGGTGCTCTGTGATGAGTAAGGGATAACTTAAGGTGGTATGTGAGTGCAAAAAACAGGTTGACAATTCCTGCTCTGGACCCAATTGTTACTGAGATATTTTGCTTTGGAAAAATTGACATTGGCCCATTTCCTTTGGAGTGTTCATAACAGGTCAATGAGGTACGATTAAAATAGCAGTTTTCAACCTTTTCCTTTCCTCTCTCACAGAACACCTATGGCACAGGATATGAAAGTGTAAAGAAAAAGATTGGGAAACCCAGATCAAGAAACTGGAACCTCTCCCACCTGCACCATGTCCACATGTTTAAATGCATTATCCTCCTATTTCTAACCTCCACAGCATTCGGCATGAGTAGCAATCCTGAGATTGTTGGAGGTCCTCTCCTAGTGCATAACTCCATGAACTCTCAGGACCTCCTCGCCCTTCCTACCCATGTCATTGGTTCCTATGCAAACCATGACATCAGGCTGCTCACCCTCCTTCCTGAAAATGCTATGAAAGATCTGAGATATCTTGGACCCTGGCACCAGGTAGGCAACATAACCATCCAGGATACTCAATTTTCTGCACAGAACCTCGTATCTGTCCCCCTAAACTATGGAATTGCTCTCCCCTTCCCTTCTGAGGTACAGGACCAGATTCCATGCCAGAGACCTGATCGCCATGGCTTGTATCCAAAGTAGGATATTCGCTATTCAGAAGAATATCCACAGGGGTGCCTGTTCCCTTTCACTCTCCCGAATGTCACCCATCTACCCTCCTCCTGCCTCCCAGGTATGATAATTTCCCATTAACTCCTATCAATCGCTCCCTCTGCCTCCCAAATGTTCTGAGGTTTATCCAACTCCAGCTCTCAATCCTTAACTTGGTTTTTCAGGACCTTCATCTGAATTCATTTCTTACAGATTAAGTCATCAGAGATATCAGTGGCTTCCCTGACAACCCACATCCAGCAAGAGGAGCATTCTTGCTAACTCTATCTCTTCCTAGCCTCATTTCTCTTTGTTAACGCCATTACTCCTTTTGGATTGACTCCGACTCTGCCCTAATGTGCTGGTTCTTGATGCAGGATCCCAACCCAAAATGTGGGCATGGAACACTGAATATTGTAGCACATTAGTTGATGATATCGTGCTAGTCCATAATAACCAACATTAATCTAACCCTTTCCAACCTTGTTCAAGTTTATAATCACGGCGGGACAGTCAGCACATTCTGTCACAGTGCCTGTGACTCGGGTTCAAATCTGGCACGTTTTCCTTGTACCTATGTGCTCGAGTTTCCTCCCACTATTCAAGATACATAAGGCGATGTCGGTCTTTTTGGGTGTAATTGGGAAACACATGTTCATTGTCTGAAAGGGCCTGATACCATTCTGTATGTCCTAATTAAATTTAAAGATAACTTGTACATTTACAACCTGATACAAGTTTCTCTGGAGGGCAGTGCACACAATACAGAGGACATTCTTATTACACAGGTGAATGAAGTGTTACGAACTAGACCAGCAGCAATAGAAATTCACCAAGACAATGGTATCTTCAAAGCAATCATTTTTATTAATCTAACATTTCTTCATTTTAAATTGAACTCCACGATGTGCAAGTGTGTGTCAGATCCCAAACCAATACAGTTCAGTCTTACCAATCGTGTGTCAAAACTCAGATTCTTTAAATTCACCAATTCTTGTTATTTTCAGAGAAATGTTTCTTCAAATTAATGATTTTTCCACAATTCCCCTCTCTTGTGTGGACGTAACAGAACTTGTGATTTCCTTGATGATTTCAGGGGTTTGGACAAAATTACCATGAGTTGAGGGCCAAAAGGGAGAGTTTTAATAGAATATTAGGGGGAACCTCTGCCCACAGTGATCGGTGGGAGGATGGAAAGAGCTGCCAGCTGAAGTGGTGGTTGGGTGCTGAATTTTGACATCAATTAAAAAAAACGCAATGCTGGAGAAACTCAGCAGGTCAAACAGCATACTTCATATCGTAAATAATTTTGACAGAGGTTTGGAGGGATATGGTCTTGGCACAAGTCAGTGGGAGGAGACCGAGTTGTCGTCTGGCACAGAGTAGAAGGGCTGAAGGGTTTGATGCTCCTTCACCTGTGAAATCTATTTGTTGCTCCACATTCCAGCAAGGGTGGTCTCCTGTCCCCAAGGCAGCATCAATTAAGGGGATGGGAGGGAGGGTGTTTATCAGGTGACGGGAGTTCACGGGTTTAAAACGGGAGTTTTCACAGTTGTGGCATTCAGATGGAAGATAAGAGGCTCGGTTTTATTGTTGAAAGCCATTTGTTTTCAGGCCTTGTTGGTTGAGTTGGTGTGGAAGGCATCAGGTGTTAGTAAAAATCATTGTACTTGTTGGTAGTGGTCTGTGAGTGTTGAATAATAATGCAAGCTCTTATTTTCCTTGTTGCCAATTGTTATGCAGTTTGTAAAATTTCTCAAATATATTTCAACTTAAACCATTTGCTGTGCCAGTACTTTTGGATCTTGGTTTGGAGTGATGGCTTGGGATGTTAACATTGAAGATTCGGTCTGGATTCTGCCTGGATGTAGAGTCAGTGCATAAAATGCATTGAAATACATTGTTCTGTTTTAAGATGTATAAAATGTTATGAGCCCAGAGGACCCCAAAACCCAGCGGCAATAGATATTCATCAAGACAAATGGTTATTTAAACAAAAGTTGCTTTTAATTATCTTTAAACATGAAAACAGAATCACATTTTAACTTATCACCATTAACTAACCTAACTTAACCCCCCCCCCCTTCTAATTTTAAGTGTACGTTTATGGAAGTTCAGAAATTTTCTTTAAATCACTGTTTAATCTCACTTCTCAATCTTCCAAGTTAACTGGTTGCAGGCAATTCTTGTACTGTGCACAGAAAGGAAAATGGTTACTGCTCAGGAAGGTTCTTGTTGGTCTTTAGAGAGAAATTTGTTCAACACTGGACACCCACAACTGATACTTTAGAGTCAGCCACTTCAGTATCTTGCCGAAGAAACTTGCCCCATCAGGGTTTTCCAGATGATTACCTCTTTCTTTCAGGTCACCACAGAGTAACATTTTGGTTCTCTTATTTCAAGTGAAACATTACGCAGCCAGTCCTCTCCTTGTATGAACCACAAGGCCTTTGACCAGGCTGAACTAAGCACACTCACAACCAGTCTTCAAAATGGGGTTTTCCACAAGCTTTGCAGCTTGTCCTGTTCTTGTCCCAGCTGCTGCTGAACTGTAAAACTTTTCTCTCTCTCTCTCTCTCTCTCCCTCTCTCTCTCTCTCTCTCTCTCTCTCTCTCTCTCTCTCTCTCACACACACAAAAAAACCTATTTGACTCCCTCTCTGCTTCCAAAACCATATGGCCCACTGAGAACAGCAAGCAGCCTGCGGCTCCGAACCTACTCCTCTGAGTTCTTTCATCTGTTGCAAAGGTGTTCGGAGCCAGCCTGTCTGACTTGAGCAGAGCTCCAATATTTTAAATGAGATCTGTTTTGAAATCTTTGTATATGACCCCTACACTAAAAATTCTGCCCCAGTTTATCTCCTTTAAAATGTCTCTATAATCTGTCACACAACCAACTTTAGTTTCAAATCTGGGTGCTTATCTTGTGATATTCACGGATTTGTTTTGTCTCTATTGGTGAATGAACGTCCAACAACTGCAGAAAGATTTGTGGCAGAAAAGAGCTGACTCAAGGTGTGATGTGTGTATTGTTCATCAAACATATTTATCTGTTGCAGAGTTGAATATGGACATCATAATACACTGCAGGCTATTTGGCCCAAAATGTTGTCCTGACCCATATATATGTACTCAACAACCTAAACGTTCCCTACCGCAAAGCCACATCCCTCTGGATGATGATGGCGTAGCACAGCTGCAGTGGCCTCCCCAGATCGTAATGCTACTGAAATGGTCTAAGCAGTGTGCCGTGCTCAATTTTGAAAGGATGAAGATTGGAAGATAGCACTGTGGAGACGGGAAAGTGAGAAGAACCGCGAAGTCAGGTGAAGATCTGGAAGAAGCACATGTGGCCTGATCTGCTGTGGTCGGGCTCCTGCTGTGGGTTTGAGGCTTCCATATATTGAATGCTGCAGGTGGCCGAGGAGGAGATGCTGTGGCAGATCTGCATCTGGATGCCTGGAGTGAATGGTGTATGGCTGGCTGTCTGATCTGCGGAGAAGGTGTCCCGGAGACTGGAGTGATCATGTCATGTGCCTGGCCTGGAGGTTCCAGAGGCTGTGCCATCTTAGAGCATGGGGTCCTGTGGCAGATAGTGGAGTCAGAGAGGAGGACGTAGGGGGGGGGGGGTCCTCTCAACAGTTACAGTGCAGAAGCTGATGGGCTTGTCTAGACGTGATCTGTGCTCTGGTTTTTCTTTTCAAGTCACTGCACATTCTAAAATATGAAATGTGCTTATTGTCGAGTCTTTCATCATTTACTGTATTGTTGGCACTTTTTCTTCCTCATTGTGTAGGTACATTTTAGTCTGTGTAATTTTGATCTTTTGTCTGGAGTTGAAATGGCATCTTGTGTTGCCTGATGTGGAATCACGGTTTGCTGGTTAGCATTGTAGTTTCTGGAGGCTGTCATTTCATTTTTAAACTGTGTCCTGGTTTTAAATGACAATACAGGCTACTACTCTTCTTCTATCCATGTCTTTTAAATATCCCCATTGTAGCAGCCTCCATCATCACCCACCCAATTCATTCCAATCCCCTACTAATGTGTAAAATAAAAAAACTTACCAATGTCTCCTCACCGCTCCCCCTCACCTTGAACAGATGTCCTCTGGCATTTTACTGTTGCCTCAGGAAAAATGTGCAGGCTGCCCAACCTATCAAGGACTTTCATCATCTTTGAGACCCTTTCAAATTGACTCTTTTTTTTCCCCAAATGAAATAGCTCCAATAGCTCCCCTAATCTTGCCTCATAAGATGTTGTCTGATCTGGGCAACTCCTGGTAAATCTCCTCTGCACCCTCTACAAAGCTTCCACCTCCTTCCTGTAATGAGGTGACCAGAACTGAACATAATATTCAAAGTGTGGTCTCAACAGAGCTTTGTAGAGCTGTAACATTACCTTGCAGCTCTGTACTCAATCCCTGATGAATGAAGTGATCTGTAAACCCCAGATGAATGGGGCACCATGGTTAATGCAATGCAACCACAGCAGCAGTGATTGGGACCAAGGGTTTGAATCCCACACAGTCAGCAGTTTGTAGGTTCTCCTGTCAATGTGGGTTTCCTCCCACCCTTCAAAAGGTCCTGGGCGTTTAGGCCAATTTGGCAGCACGGGCTCGTGGGCTGAAAGGGCCTGTTACTGTGCTGTATGCCTACATTTAAATTTAAGATCCATGAACCTTAAACAGATTCCCATTTTGTCTGAATTATCCTTATCCATAGCTATATGAAAGTTCAGAGATGTGGTCACTCTCACCAAAATGCTTGACCACTCTAAAATCTGCCACCTGACCAGGTTCATTACCCAGACCTAGATCCAGTGTGCCTGCTCGCAGCTGGTCCACAGGCTGTCAGGACTGCTTCTTGAACACTTGGCAAATTCAGACCCATTTATCCCTCTTGCAATCTGGAAGTACTAGTCAATATAGGGGAAGTTCAAGTCTCCCATTACTACAACACTGTGTTTCCTGCACCATTCCAAACTCTGCCTGCTTATCTGCTCTTGGTGCCCCAAGGACTATTGGGGGTCCTCTGGCACATTCCCTGTTTCTGACTGCCACCCACACTGTCACACTGGACACCCCCTCTGCAGTTACCTCCCTTTCTATAGCCATGATACTATCCCTGACCAGTAATGTTATTCCCCCCACCCCACTACCCCTCATTCCATTCCTTTTAAACCCAAACCCTTGGACCTGCATCAGCAAATCCTGCCCTTCCTCCAACCAAGACTCTGTAACAGTCACATCATAGTTGTACATACTGATCCATGCTCAAAGTTTATCCCCTTTATTCCTTGCATTGAAATAGACATTTCAAACCCTCTGACTGACTCCATCTGTTTTTTTCCCCTGCCTGTCCTTTTTTTTTACAAACTCAGAACATGTGCCCTCATGCTTTGAACTTCTGCTCTCATATTATGGTTTCCATCCTCCTGCCATCTAGAATTCAAGGAAAGCATCTTGCCCGGTCCCCATCTGTTTCCAACAGGTGTCAATCACACCAGAGCCCAAGAAGAGTGTAATAACCTGCCTGAATGACTATCGACCAGTTGCACCTGCATCAACAGTGAAGAAGTGTTTGGAAAGGCTGGTGATGAAGCAGATCAACTCCTGTCTGAGTGGTGACGTGGATTCATTCCAGTTTGCCTCTCATAATAACAGCAGATGTTGTCTTACTGGCCCTACACAAAGCCCTGGGGCACCTGAACAGTAAAGATGCTCTTTATCAACTACAGATCAGCATTTAACACCATCATCCCCTCCAAACTGACCAGCAAACTCCAAGACCTGGGACTTAACACCTCCAGACCACAATCAGTGAAGGTTGGTAAGAATATCCCCTCCATGATCTCCATCAGTACCAGAGCACCACAGGGCTGTGTTCTTAGCCCCCACTCTACTCATTTTACACCCACGACTGTGTGGCTCGGTATATCAATAATATCCCCTACAAATTTGCTGACGATACCATGGTCGTGGGTTGTATAAAGGAAGGGGATGAGTCCACATGCAAGAGGGAGTTTGAAAACCGAGTTGAATGGTGCATCAACAACAACCTCGCACTCAATGTCACCAAAACCAAGGAGTTGATTGTTGACTTCAGGAAAGGAAAGCCAGGGGTGGAGAGGGTGAGCAAATTTAGGTTCTTGGGAGTAACCATCTCAAAAAATCTTCCTGGACCCAACACCAATGACATCGTGAAGAAAGCACGTCAGCGCCTCTACTTCTTCAGGGGTTTGTGGAGGTTTGGGATGACACCAGAAACCCTGGCAAATTTCTACAGAGATGTGGTGGAAAGTGTACTGACTGGCTGCATCATGGTCTGGTATGGGGACACCAATACCCCTGAGAATAAAGCCCTCCAAAAGGTCGTGGACACAGCCCAGGACATCACAGACTAAACTCACCCCACTATTGAGTTTATCGACAGGGAATGGTGCTGTCAGAAAACATCAGCAATCATCAAAGATCCACACTCTCTCTTTCTCTCTTTCTCTTCTCACTGCTGCCATCAGGAAAGAGGTCTCGGTGCCTCAAGACTCACACCCCCAGGTTTAGGAACAGCTGCTCCCCCTCCACCTTCAGACTCCTCAACAACAAACTCAATCAGGAACTCATTTCAGGACTCTTGCAGCACTTTATTGATTTTCTTTGTTTTCAATTCTTTTATCTTTCCAGGTTTCCACTGAACTGTTTATTTTTGCACGACCCATTCGTGGGAATTCTGCCGTGTCCACAGGAAAAAGGGAATCTCAGGGTTGGATGTGATGTCGTGTATGTTCTCTGCCAATCAATGGGAAATCTCCAAATCTTCAATCTTGGTGCAAGAGCCCACGAGGTGCAAACCAACCATCTCCTGTCCAAGCTGCAGATTGCAAGGGCTGTAAAGTGCTGCCACCGCCTGTTCACACCGAGTACTGCATGCCTGAAGCGAGAGGGAGCGAGGTGTAGGTATAATAGCACCACCTGGTGTCCGGGCTCGCGAACTACAGGATATATGATTTTTATTTTTCATGGGAGTGTTGGAGAATGAGAGGAGACTTGATTAAGGTTAACAAAATAGAGCAAGATGGATAACATGGAGCTCCAATGCACAGGGAGGTCTCACCTGTGAAGGAGCAAGTGTGAGATCTCCCAGTTCATTCTTGCTCGGGCAGTGGTGGCCAATTGGAAGACAGTTCCAATTAGGGGAAGAGAATATGCTGTTTCAGGTCATGGGTTTGAAACGGTTTCCCCAGTTGTGCCATTCAGACTCAAGAGAGCAGATGTTTGCAGACAGGAAGGAAACCTAGTTTTATTGTGGAGAATTGCTTGTTTTTCTGGGTGAAAGTTGTTTGTGGTCTGAGATTCCTCAATGGAAACATAGAAAATAGATGCAGGAGTAGGCCATTTGGCCCTTCAAGCCTACACCGCCATTCATTTTGATCATGGCTGATCATCCACTCAGTACCCTGTTACAGCTCTCTCTCCATACCCCCAGATCCCCCTAGTCACAAGTACTAAATCTAACTCTCTCTTAAATATAGCTATGGAACCGGCCTCAATCACTTCCTGTGGCAGAGAAGTCCATAAATTCACCACCCTCTGAGTGAAAAAATTCTTCCTTATCTCAGTCCTAAATTCTACTAAATGCTTCACAATGGAAGCAGCAATTTTCCTTGTGCCTGATTGTTACATAGCTGGTAAAATGTCTCAAATCTATCGCTCAGCCAGTACTTTTGGTCATTGATTTGGAGTGATGGCTTGGGAATATTTATCGCATGGTTCATCCAAAGCTTTTAAAGTGACAGTGTGGAAGGAGTTTGTCTGTTCTTTGTGTTTTCTGCCACCCTTAAGAACATAAAAAGTGTCCGTGAATTGTGGTATTGGTGAGACACAAGCTTGTTTTGCCCTCTTTTTGTTCTGTATGTCTATAAAGTTTCAGTTTAGGGATAAAATGTACAGACACTGTTCTGTTCAAAAGTCTAGTAACCAAATCAGACTCTCCTGAGTTCTTGTCATGGATATTCCTCATGAAGCCTGTTTTGCAGCAGTCGTGTTGCATTAGAGGTGCACATACAATTTTCAAAAATAATGAGTTTGAAACCATAAAAAATATCAGGTCGTGCCCAAAGGTTCATCTGTGCTGTTTAATTAAATTGATGCCCACAGGACCATCATGTGCACTTCCTCCCCATGGTCCTGAGCTTCCCAAATCGCCTTGAGCTGTGGAGTGTGGGAGGAAATCCACACAGACACCGAGAGAATGTAGAAACTTCTTGCAGTCAGTGCTGATTTGATCCTGGGGTGACTCGTGCTGGAGAGGTGGGACTACTGTCCTGCCTTCACCTTGTGATGGCTGATTTTTGTCTGTTGGTGGATGGAGGTCTGACATGATATTCCCTTGGCCTTGAGGGAAAGAAGAGTAGAAATTGCAAGGGCTCTGACAGAAATATTTAAAACCTGTTTATCCACGGGTGAGGTGCCAGAGGATTGGATGTAATCTAATGTTCCTTTGTTTAAAAACGGCTTCAAAAGCCAACCAGGTGAGCCTGACCGTGATAGGTTAATTATTGGAGGGTAATCAGAGAGTACCTCGAAAAGAATCTGTTCAAATAGCTGGCCTTGATCAACCATAGCACAGAATACAGGAGTCGGGCAGTGAGATTAGACAAGGTATTGGTGAGGTCCTATTGAGAGTACTGTGTGCAGTTCTGGTCACCAAATGAGAGGAAAGCTATCAACGAAGTAGAGAGGGTGCAGAGAAGATTCACGTCAATGTTACCTGGATATCAGCAACTAGATTACAAAGAAAGATTGAGCAAATGATGTCTTTATTCTTTGGATTGTAGATGGTTGAGAGGGGATTTGATAGAATATTTAAAATTACTAGAAGGATAGATCGAGTTGATGTGGATAAGCTTTTTTCATTGCGAGTAGCAGAGATTGAAACAGGTCTTGAGTTAAAAGGCAAAAGTTTGGAAGGAACATGAGGGGGAACTTCTTTACTCAGAATGGTGGCTGAGTGGAGTGAGCTTCCGGGAGAAATAGTGGCGGCACGGTCCATTTTGTCATTTCAGGGAAAATTGGAGGGGAGGGGAATGCAGAGAGGTGGTACGAGAGGGGAATATTTAGTTCAGTACAGACAAGAAGGGCCAAATGACCTGTTTCTGTGCTGTAATTGTCATAGGGGTAAAATGTGTGGCAGTAACTTGGAAGTCCGATGCATATTTGGGAATGGGTCGATGGCCACACTGAAATAAGCCGTTGTATCCCACTTGAAATAATTACATCGAATTCACGGAACAAATTTGAATTTCTCTTTTGAAGATTTTGGATGTGTATTTACCAATTGTAGGAATTAAGTTTTAATCACCCAACATGAACTTTCTGACTCCTAAACCCAAGAAAACCAAGATTTTATTTGAGAGTTTTGGTCAATTTTTATAAATACTATCTAGATGTTTTCTCTCTTTATTGTTTTCTATTGGGCAGCTGTGGGAGGGGTTACTTTTTAAATCACTATGCATTAATTTTATCTTATTTTCAAATAAGAAATTTAAGTTTTTTAAAGTATATGTTAAATGAAATGTAAAAATGTTACAAATAAGATAAATGAAGAATTGTTTCAGGAACTGGCGATCTTCCACGAGTGCCGTGAACCCCAGGAAGCAGGAATGTGTGAACGAAACACAAAACTGGCCAGAAGAACTGAGGAAACACAGCTAAAAGTGTCCAAAAAGGTGCTGATGCCATCTTGATTTTAATGCAGGTGACACCGAGGAATGCGTTGGGGCAGAGATGGTCTATGGACAGCCAATACGGACGCCTTGGGGAACAAAGCCCACACCACCAGTAGGGATGGATAATGGTGGGTAATGAATAAGCAAATATTAGAGACACCGAGAGAGAGAGAGACACACAGACAGACCCGATTGGTTCGTGAGGTGCCTGTAACGCAGGTTAATGATATTCCCCACCTGATTGGTTCAGGGTTTGCATGTGACACTGGTTAATGATATGCCACACCCGATTGGTTTATGCATTCCCTGGGACGCTGGTGAATGATGTACCCCAACACTTGGGCACTGAGGCTTCGGGTTTCCACCCATTTGTTTCCAAACGTCTGTTTCTATGCCTCTTGATTCAATCTTCTGTTTCCTCCCTTTGTTTCCCCGCCTCTTTTTACATCCCTCTGTTTTCAACCCTCTCTTCCCTCCCCTCTGTTTGAATCCATCTGTTTGCAGCCCTCTGGTAGCATCTCGGTTTCAACATCTCTGTTTCCACCCTTCTTTTTCCACACCTCTGACTCCATGTGGTGTCTACTCCTCTTGCTTTTGACCCCTCTGTTTTGAGCCCTCTCATCTGTCTCTGCCCCTCCAATTCTGCCCCACTGAATAAAATGCTTAATCGTGCAGTGAGTTCACTCTGACACCAGGGGGAGATATTGAGCCTAATGTGGACCTTTGCAGTTTGCCCATCTTGACACTGGAGGGCGGTATGGTCCCAAATTCTCTCAACTACATCTCCATCTACCCTCACTGATTCACCAAAATTAACTCAATCATTTTTAGGTTTTTTTGAATCTTGAATATTTGTAAAACACTCTTTATTCCAATGTTTAATTTTAGAAGTGTTTGGGTCATTAAGAAATTTGGTGGTGTCTTTATGCCCAGATATAAATACCAGCAACTCGTTTTTCTGGTTGAGGCTCTTGTTAAATGTTGTTTGACATCACAAAGTACTTTCCAAGGACATCCTCCCTTCATGGAATGAGATCCTGTCCAAGGACATCCTCCCTCCATGCAATGAGATCCTGTCCAAGAACGTCTATCCTCCATGGAATGAGAACCTGACCAAGAACATCTATCCTCCATGGAATGAGATCCTGTCCAAGGACGTCCTCCCTCCATGAAATGAGATCCTGACCAAGAACGTCTCCCCTCCATGGAATGAAATCCTGCTGTATAAAGGTTACAGGAAAAATTTCAAGCGGAGCACATAATGGGAAGGTGAAAAGAGTCCTTGGCGAGTGGGTGTAGGGAGAGCCCCAATGCATTTTATACCCTCATGGAAAACCAGAGGGGGAATGGGACCACTCAAGGTCAGTTTGGAATTTAAAAATTACACATAAAGCACAGTTACAGGCTCTGCTTCCCAAATCCCCATTGAATTGGCAAACCCTGTATGTTTTGAAGCATGTGAGGAAACCAGAGGAAACCCACAGACACAAGGAGAAAGTACCAACTCCTTACGGACAGCGCCAGATTTGAAACCCGGTCACAGAGGCTGTGACAGTGTTGCTTGGAGTCTGAGGACGTGGTTGTGGTACTGACTGGGTGTTTTCCATCTTTGGCTTGGCTTCGCGGACGAAGATTTATGGAGGGGGTAAAAAGTCCACGTCAGCTGCAGGCTCGTTTGTGGCTGACAAGTCCGATGCGGGACAGGCAGACACGGTTGCAGCGGTTGCAGGGGAAAATTGGTTGGTTGGGGTTGGGTGTTGGGTTTTTCCTCCTTTGCCTTTTGTCAGTGAGGTGGGCTCTGCGGTCTTCTTCAAAGGAGGTTGCTGCCCGCCAAACTGTGAGGCGCCAAGATGCACGGTTTGAGGCGTTATCAGCCCACTGGCGGTAGTCAATGTGGCAGGCACCAAGAGATTTCTTTAGGCAGTCCTTGTACCTTTTCTTTGGTGCACCTCTGTCACAGTGGCCAGTGGAGAGCTCGCCATATAACACGATCTTGGGTTACTAAAAAGGACATGGTGGATATTTGGGCATATTCATGGGTTCAGGTGTTTTGAGAGGAAGTGTTTGGATTTTTTTGGGGAGTCTGAGCCCTTCATCAGGAGTGCAGGAAAACACCTGAATAAAAAGATAGGGGAGAGGAAAAGACAAAAAAGTAACAGTTAAGGGGATACAGGTGGGAGGGTAGAAGTGAAAAATGGGGGGAAAGAGGACAGGGAACCATAGCTCTGATAGAATGAAGGGAAAGGGACATGAGAGGAAAGGAGGCAGGTGGGGAAATAGAGACCAGAGGAGAGGTCTTACCAGAAATTTTGAGGTCGATATTGATGCTATCTGATTGGAGACTTCCAAGATGGAATTTGTTCTAGGCCTTGATTTGGCAATGCTTGAGGCCATGGACAACCATGTTGAGTGGGAATGGGATGTGGAATTAAAATGGTCTGCCCCTGGGAGATCCTGCTGTTGGAGCCATCAGAGTGAAGGTGACCAATGAAATGATTTTTCCAGTTTGCATCCAATCTACCCAGCATAGAGGAGGCCACGTCAGGATCAACAGATCCAGTGGAGGACCCTGCGGGTTCATCAGTGAAGTTTTGCTTCATAGAGTCAGGTTCCAAGGGAACAGTTGATGGGAAGGAATGAGCGAATCACTGGTGGAGCAATCACAACAGAAAGGAAGGAGGTGTCTGATGGCAGGAGTGGTGGAAAATATATGGGGTGGGAGGCAATGACCAGGAGAATTCTGTCCTTGTTATATTGAGGGGGGTGGGGGAGGAGGGGCAGGGCTGGGAATAGAGATAAGGGCAAGGGCATTAGGCCAGATATCCTGGACCAAATGTGCCACACAAGCACATATGTGAGCTGAATTCATCACCTCACAAACATAGGTCACTTGCTTAACTAGTCGACTGCCGAGCAGCATCCCATTCCAGGAGCTGCTCAAGCTGTTACTATTCTATGATCGAAAAATAACCTCAGACTGCTTCCCAATTTGTCCTTCAAGTAGGATTTCAGTTGGTAGTATGCCAACATTGTATCGTGAGTTATATTATATTTGTCCTTCATTTGTTCAAAGGATAATAATCTATTTCCTGAAAAACAATTTTCTATTCTTTTGATCCCTTTTTTCTCCCATTCTCTAAAGGAAAGGTTATCTATTGTAAAAGGGATTAGCTGATTTTGCGTCAGAATTAGTTTTGGTAGTTGGTAATTTGTTTTATTACTTTCTACATGAATCTTCTTCCAAATATTGAGCAGATGATGTAATATTGGAGAATTCCTAAGTTGTACCAATTTTTCATCCCATTTATATAATATATGTTCAGGTATCTTCTCCCCTATTTTATCTAGTTCTAATCTAGTCCAATCTGGCTTTTCCCTTGTTTGATAAAAATCTGATAGGTATCTTAATTGTGCGGCTCTATAATAATTTTTAAAGTTTGGCAGTTGTAAGCCTCCTTGTTTATACCATTCTGTTAATTTATCTAGTGCTATCCTCGGTTTCCCCCCCTTTCCATAAAAATTTCCTTATTATTTTCTTTAACTCTTTGAAGAATTTCTCTGTCAAGTGTATTGGCAATGCCTGAAATAGGTATTGTATCCTTGGGAAAATGTTCATTTTAATACAGTTTATCCTTCCTATTAGTGTTAGTGGTAAGTCTTTCCAATGCTCTAAGTCATCTTGTAATTTTTTCATTAGTGGATAATAATTGAGTTTATATAGATGGCCGAGGTTTTTATTTATTTGTATACCTTGGTATCGCATTGCTTGCGTTTGCCATCTGAATGGTGATTCTTTCTTAAATTTTGAGAAATCTGCATTATTCATTGGCATTGCTTCACTTTTATTTGCGTTAATCTTGTATCCCGACACTTCTCCATATTCCTTCAATTTCTTATGTAATTCTTTTATTGATATTTCTGATTCTGCTATGTATACTATAATGTCATCTGCAAATAAACTGATTTTATATTCCTTGTCTTTTATTTTTATCCCTTTTATTTTATTTTCTGTTCTTATCAGTGCTGCTAGTGGTTCTATGGCTAACGCGAACAATAAGGGCGATAGTGGGCATCCCTGCCTTTTTGATCTGCTTCAGTTAAATTGTTTTGATATATTTCCATTTACTGTAACTTTTGCCAATGGCCCCTTATATAATGCTTTAATCCAATTAATATATTTCTCTGGTAAGCTGAATTTTTGTAGTACTTTGAATAAATAATTCCATTCTACTCTGTCAAAGGCCTTCTCTGCATCTAAAGCAACCACTACTGTTGGAGCTTTATTTCCTTCTACTGCATGAATTATGTTAATAAATTTACAAATATTGTATGTTGTTCGTCTTTTTTTAATAAATCCAGTTTGGTCTAGATTTACTATTTTTGGTACATAGTCGGCTAATCTGTTTGCTAATAGTTTAGCTATTATCTTATAATCTGTGTTAAGTAATGATATTGGTCTATATAATGCTGGTGCGAGTGGATCTTTCCCTGTTTTTGGTATTACTGTAATTATTGCTGTTTTGCATGAATCTGGTAAGCTTTGTGTTTTATCAATCTGGTTGATTACTTCCAGGAGGGGAGGAATTAATAAATCTTTACATGTTTTATAGAATTCTATTGGGAATCCATCCTCTCCTGGTGTTTTATTATTCGATAGTTTTTTTATTATCTCTTGTATTTCTACTATTTCAAATGGTTCTGTTAATTTATTTTGTTCCTCTGTAATTTCGGTAGTTCAATTTTAGTTAAAAATTCATCTATTTTGTCTTCTTTCCCATTCGTTTTCAGTTTGATATAATTGTTCGTAGAATTCTCTGAAGTTTTCATTAATCTCCGTTGGATTATATGTGATTTGCTTGTCTTTTTTCCTTAATGCCAATACCATTCTCTTAGTTTGTTCTGTCTTAAGCTGCCATGCTAGAATTTTGTGCGATTTTCCCCTAGTTCATAATATTTCTGTTTTTTCTTCATTATGTTCTTCTCCACCTTATATGTTTGTAGTGTTTCATATTTTATTTTTTTATCTGCCAATTCTCTTCTTTTAGTTGTGTCTTCCTTCATTGCTAATTCTTTTTCTATATTTACTATTTCCCTTTCCAACTGCTCTGTTTCCTGATTATAGTCCTTCTTCATCTTGGTTACATAACTTATTATTTGCCCTCTGATGAACGCTTTCATTGCATCCCATAGTATAAACTTATCTTTCACAGATTCCGTATTTATTTCAAAGTAGATTTCAATTTGTCGTTCAATGAATTCTCTAAAATCCTGCCTTTTAAGTAGCATGGAGTTTAATCTCCATCTATACATTCTTGGAGGGATGTCCTCTAACTCTATTGTCAATATCAGGGGTGAGTCGTCCGATAATAGTCTAGCTTTATATTCTGTTTTCCTAACTCTGTCTTGCATGCGAGCTGATAACAGGAATAGGTCTATTCTTGAGTATGTTTTATGTCTACCCGAATAATATGAATATTCCTTTTCCTTTGGGTGTTGTTTCCTCCATATATCTAAAAGTTGCATTTCTTGCGTCGATTTAATTATAAATTTGGTTACTTTGTTCTTTCTGTTCATTTTTTTCCAAGTTTTATCCATGTTTGAATCGAAATTAAGGTTGAAATCCCCTCCTATTAGTATGTTCCCTTGCATGTCTGCTATCTTCAAAAAAATATCTTGCATAAATTTTTGATCTTCTTCATTAGGTGAATAGACATTGAGTAGATTCCAAAACTCTGAATATATCTGACATTTTATCATTACATATCTCCCTGCTGGATCTATTATTTCCTCTTCTATTTTGATTGGCACATTTTTACTGATTAATATAGCTACTCCTCTAGCTTTTGAATTATACGACGCTGCTGTTCTTTTTTTTAAAAATTTTTTATTTTTCACACCATAAATCACATTAGCCATGATATACACTATTTCTTTTCAACACATATACAGTGACTTTTTCTCCCCCCCCCCTTTCCTCCCAAACCACCCCCCCACCCCCACCCCCTCATCCATTTTAGGTATACAATCTAGGTTGCATTAAGCCAGTCAGACAATGTTGTCATTCAACAAAAATACACCAGAAATTCTACTGAGTCCATTCTTTTCTTTCCTTCTCCTTCCATCAACTTAGGTAATGTTTGTCCCCGGTAGGTTTTCGCTATTGTATTTAATGTAAGGCTCCTATACTTGTTCGAATATTTCAATATTATTTCTTAACCTATATGTTATTTTTTCTAATGGAATACATTTATTCATTTAAATTTAGTAGTTTCTTCCTTTTAATTTGGTTATGTATTCCATTAATACTTAAAGACATATAGTTCAGCGTAGCCCTTTTATATTTTGTTTATCTTCTCTTTCCGTTTTTCCATCATTACCTTTCCTCCTTTTCCATTTTTGTTTTCTTATTTTCAACTCTTTATAAGACAACATTCCTACAACATCCAACATTTTCCTTATTCTCCTCTTTCTATCTTATTTATCCCCAATCTCCCCTTCACCTCCTGAGTTGTCCTTTATCCCTTGTCGGACAACCACATCTCCCCTCTCCATTTGGATTTGCGAATCCACTCGCAAGCGTCAACTGATTTTGCAGTGACCGCTATTTCCCCCCACCCTGCCTTCCCCAGAAAAGATTTCACTTTTTATATGTCACAAAGGTCACTCTTTTAATTCCCTCCTTTTTCTCTCTATTCCATTACCTTCCCTTATTAATTCTTGTCTATACTATCTATATTTTCCTCTAAGTACAGATACATTCACGTATGCACATTGTCTCTATTCACTCTTTTACCTCTTTACCCGCATACATATCAATCGTGATCATTTTTACTCTCATTACCCGTCTTCATCCCTCAGTCTATTTTTGTCTTTACCCACATACATATCAATCGTGATCATTTTAACTCTCATTACCCGTCTTCCTCCCTCAGTCTATTTTTGTAATTGTTCTGCAAATTTTCGTGCTTCTTCTGGATCCGAGAATAGTCTGTTTTGTTGTCCTGGAATAAATATTTTCAATACCGCAGGATGCTTCAGTATAAATTTATACCCTTTCTTCCATAAAATCGCCTTTGCTGTATTGAACTCTTTTCTCTTCTTTAGGAGTTCAAAACTTATATCTGGATAAATGAAGATTTTTTGCCCTTTATACTCCAGTGGTTTGTTGCCCTCTCTTACTTTTTCCATTGTCTTCTCCAGTACCTTTTCTCTTGTAGTATATCTTAGGAATTTTACTACAATAGATCTTGGTTTTTGTTGTGGTTGTGGTTTAGAGGCCAATACACTATGTGCCCTTTCTATTTCCATTTCTTGCTGTAGTTCTGGACATCCTAGGGTCTTAGGGATCCACTCTTTTATAAACTCCCTCATATTCTTGCCTTCTTCATCTTCCTTAAGGCCCACTATCTTTATGTTATTTCTTCTGTTATGGTTTTCCATTGTATCTATTTTTTGAGCTAGTAGTTCTTGTGTCTCTTTAGTTTTTTTATTAGATTTCTCCAATTTCTTTTTTAAGTCTTCTACCTCCATTTCTGCTGCTACTGCCCGCTCTTCCATCTTGTCCATTTTCTTTCCCATTTCTGTTAAGGTCGTCTCCATTTTATTTATTTTCTCTTCTGTGTTGTTTATTCTTTTTCTTAAATCCTTAAATTCCTGTGTTTGCCATTCTTTAAATGACTCCATGTATCCTTTAATAAGAGCAAGTATATCCTTTATCTTGCCTTTCTTTTCTTCTTCTATTTCACTGTACTCTTCCTCTTCTTCTTCCTCTAGGTTGGCCATCTGTTGTTTCTTTGGTGCCCTTTCCTCCTCTTCTTTCTTGTTTCTATTGTCTTCTGTGGTCTCTTCTTGCTGCAGGTGTTCTGCAGCTGTCGTTGCCGGCTGTGGAGATCGACTCCCCAGCTGGTCCCCCCTCCCGTCGGTGTGTTTTTTTTCATTCGCATCGCGCATGTGCGAAGTATCGCGCATGCGCGGTTGCGCACTTTTACTCGGCTCTGCGAGCCATTTTTGTAGTCCATTATTTACCGACCTGAGGGAGCGGGTTTCTCTCTCCGCAGCGGGCCTCTTCGGACAGGTAAGGCCTTCACCTTTTTCCTCCTTTGTCTTCTCTTCCTCTCTTCTTACCGTTGCTTTCGATTTTTCTTTTTTTGTCGCCATCTTCTTTCCACCTTTATACTCACTTTTCTGTAACTTTTATTTCTGTGCCTTTGTGTTTTCCTTTGTTTTTCCCGACTTTTCTGGAGAGGGCTGGAGTTCACCGTCCGGCCACTACTCCATCACGTCATGACGCTGCTGTTCCATGTCCTATCCAATCTCTCTTTAATTTCTTGTTCTCCACTTCAGTTAAGTGTGTTTCTTGTATAAATGTTATATCAATTTTTGCTTTTTTCAGTAAATTTAGCAGTTTCTTCCTTTTGATTTGGTTCTCTATTTCATTAATATTTAAAGTCATATTGTTCAACATAGCCATTTCATACTATGTTTATCTTTCCTTCCCGTTTCCTCATCATCACCTTTCCTTCTTATCCATTTCTGCTTTCTTTTTTTGAACACTTTACAAGACAACATTTCTAAAACATTTCCCTTATTCTCCTATCTAAAATTCCTTTAACCCCACTATCCCCTCCCCTTCCTGAGTTGCCTTTTATCCCTTGTCGGGCAACCACATTTCCCCTCTCCATTTGGATTTGAGAATTCACTCGCAAGCGTCAACTGATTTTGCAGTGACCGTAACTCCTCCCCACCCAGCCCCCCCAGAAAAGATTTCAATTTTCATATACATCAAAGGTCACTCTCTTAATTCCCCCCATAATTCCTTTCTTCCCTTTCTTAGTTCTTACCTATATTCTATTTTTTTTAATATATACATACACACATACATATAGTTTGTGGACATTTTTGTTCTCGTTACATATCTTCCTCTCTCTGTCTGTTTTGTAGTTGTTCTGCAAATTTTCTTGCTTCCTCTGGATCCGAGAATAGTCTGTTTTGCTGCCCTAGAATAACTATTTTAAGTACCGCTGGATACTTTAGCATAAATTTATATCCTTTTTTCCATAGGATCGTTTTTGCTGCATTAAACTCCTTCCTCTTCTTCAGGAGTTCAAAACTTATATCTGGATAGAAAAAAAAATTTTGACCTTTGTATTCCAGTGGTTTTTTTGTCTTCTCTTATTTTCCTCATTGCTTTCTCCAATATATTTTCTCTTGTTGTATATCTTAATAATTTTACTAGAATGGATCTTGGTTTTTGTTGTGGTTGTGGTTTAGGGGCTAATGTTCTGTGTGCCCTTTCTATTTCCATTTCTTCCTGTAATTCTGGTCTTCCTAGGACCTGGGGGATCCAATCTTTTATAAATTCTCTCATATTCTTGCCTTCTTCATCTTCCTTAAGGCCCACTATCTTTATATTGTTTATTCTATTATAATTCTCCATTATATCTATCATCTGAGCTAACAGCTCTTGTGTCTTTTTAACTTTTTTTATCAGATTCTTCTAATTTCTTTTTTAAGTCCTCTACTTCCATTTCTATTGGGAGCGGGGGGATGGTTGTGAGGTGGGGCCGGGGAAGGGAACATGCTCGGGTGGGGGAGTTTGGGTTGGAGTCGCGTTAGGGTGAGGGGGGTCGGGGACTTGCGAGGCTGAGGGGGGTCGGGGGGCCCGCGAGGCTGAGGGGGGTCGGGGGGCCCGCGAGGCTGAGGGGGGGAAGGGGCCCGCGAGGCTGAGGGAGGAGGGGGCCCGCGAGGCTGAGGGGGGAGGGGGGCCCGCGTGGCTGAGGGGGGGAGGGGGGAGGGGGGCCCGCGAGGCTGAGGGGGGGAGGGTGCCCGCGAGGCTGAGGGGGGCCCGCGAGGCTGAGGGGGGGGGGAGGGGGGCCCGCGAGGCTGAGGGGGGAGGGGGGCCCGCGAGGCTGAGGGGGAAGGGGGGACCGCGAGGCTGAGGGGGGCCCGCGAGGCTGATGGGGGGGCCCGCGAGGCTGATGGGGGGCCCGCGAGGCTGAGGGGGGGCCGCGAGGCTGAGAGGGGGAGGGGGCCCGCGAGGCTGGGGAGGGAGGGGGGCCTGCGAGGCTGGGGGGAGGGGGACCCGCGAGGCTGGGGGGAGGGGGAGGGGGCCTGCGAGGCTGGGGGGGGCCCGCGAGGCTGGGGGGGGAGGGGGGCCCGTGAGGCTGAGGGGAGGAGGGGGCCCGCGAGGCTGAGGGGGGGAGGGGGCCCGCGAGGCTGAGGGGTGGGGAGGGGGCCCGCGAGGCTGAGGGGTGGGGAGGGGGCCCGCGAGGCTGAGGGGGGGAGGGGGCCCGCGAGGCTGAGGGGTGGGGAGGGGGCCCGCGAGGCTGAGGGGTGGGGAGGGGGCCCGCGAGGCTGAGGGGGGGAGGGGGCCCGCGAGGCTGAGGGGGGCCCGCGAGGCTGAGGGGGGGAGGGGGGCCCGCGAGGCTGAGGGGGGGAGGGGGGCCCGCGAGGCTGAGTGGGGGAGGGGGCCCGCGAGGCTGAGGGGGATGGGGACCCAGGAGGGCGAGGGGGATGGGGACCCAGGAGGGCGAGGGGGATGGGGACCCAGGAGGGCGAGAGGGATGGGGACCCAGGAGGGCGAGAGGGATGGGGACCCAGGAGGGCGAGGGGGATGGGGACCCAGGAGGGCGAGGGGGATGGGGACCCAGGAGGGCGAGGGGGGACCCGCGAGGCTGAAGGTGGGGGTGGGGATCCGTGTGGTTGAGAGGATCCGTGTGGTTGAGGGGATCCGTGTGGTTGAGGGGATCCGTGTGGTTGAGGGGATCCGTGTGGTTGAGGGGATCCGTGTGGTTGAGGGGATATCCGTGTGGTTGAGGGGATCCGTGTGGTTGAGGGGATCCGTGTGGTTGAGGGGATCCGTGTGGTTGAGGGGATCCGTGTGGTTGAGGGGATATCCGTGTGGTTGAGGGGATCCGTGTGGTTGAGGGGATCCGTGTGGTTGAGGGGATCCGTGTGGTTGAGGGGATCCGTGTGGTTGAGGGGATCCGTGTGGTTGAGGGGATCCGTGTGGTTGAGGGGATCCGTGTGGTTGAGGGGATCCGTGTGGTTGAGGGGATCCATGTGGTTGAGCGGATCGGGGAACTGCGAGTGTGAGGGGGACCCGTGAGGGTGAGGGAGTCCCGGACACATGGATGGGAATGAGCAGGAAGGGGTGCTGGTCAGTGGGACGAGAATATCAGTTCACCACAGACTGAAAGCTTTCAGTTCTGTAATGAGACGTCATTAACTATGACACTGACAGCCCAACCCTCTTTCTCCCAGTTTCACTGCAGACATTGGAAGACGGTCCTGTTTCAAATAATCCAAATACCCCTGGGCGCGGACCTGCCGAAGCCACAGATTAGTTCCTGCATCTCAGATGGTGAAGTCTTCAGATTTTTCTTTAAAATATTGTTTACATAGTAAAACAATTTGGAAAGTGTATTAACATATATTGTAATGTTCAATTCAAAAGGAAAAACTAATGGAAAAATCTTAATTCAAACACCTAGCACTAAGCAAGGTTAAAAAAAAAACACACAGGAATAAAGTGCCAACATCCTGGAGATGGATTTCACAGTGACTCAGGACAAGATTTGTTCTTGTCTCTCGCTGTGCACACACGAGGATGAGAGCAGTGTTTGAGATGCTCCAGCCAGAAAGAATTCCGATCCATATCCCCACGTTTTTATTCCTCGGGCTGACGGCAAGGTTCAGACTGAAATAGCAGAGGATGAGAATCCAGGCAAAAGGACAGAAGCCCAGACCAAGCAACAATTTGAGCAGAAGGATTTAGTTCCACCGGTAGAGAGAGAGAGAGAGAGAGAGAGAGTGGAAGGACACTGTCAGAATGCCCCATAGGATTTAACCTGTTTAAAAGCAGGTGGCACAAATCTGTGCAGAGGGGCACAATTTAAAGGCGATTGCAGATGTTTGATTGGGAAGCTGCAGGAATTCAGCCCATCAGAATGAAGTAAATGCAATATCCAGAGAGAGAAAAACCTTGGGCTTTTCTCTGGAGTGATGCAGGAAGCTCATAGAGTGAATGGATTTGTGGCAGAGCTTGGTGGAGGAGCAGGCAGTGCTGAGGAAACACAAGGCTGCTGAAGGACTTGTAGAAAGAGAACGTGCAGAAGTCTGCGGGTGCCTGGAGCGCATGGCCGGGCAGGATGGTGGAGTCTGGAATAATAGGGACCTTTAACATTTAGACAGGCACATTGATGCAAGAAAAATAGTGGGTTTACGGGTGTGAGGGGTGAAAGGTTCAGTTTGTAGTAGGTTTGAGCTGTTGTCTTGTGACACCAATACCACTGAGCAAAAAGCTCTGCAAAAGTATGGACACCACCCAGGACATCTCAGGTAAAAACCCTCCACCTTTGAGAACATTTGCAGGGAACGCTGCTGTCAGAGAGCAGCAGCAATCAAGGATCCACATCTCCCGCTCTGTTCTCACTGCTCCCATCAGGAAAGAGGTATAGCCAGGTTCAGGAACATCTGCTACCCCTTCACTACGAGACTCAACACACATTCAGGGATTCATTTAAAGACTCTTCCTTTTGCACTTTGAATTTTTTCTCTCTCTATTGCAGTTTGTTTTCATATCCACATTTTCAGAGATTACAAGTAGATGAGTCCAGTTGGGGAAACTTGGTTTTGGTCTTTATAATGGTTACATTCATCCCCTTTTATTGTTCATTTATATTAGTGTCTGGGCCCCTATGTGGTCCAGGTACAGCTGACAGACCTTTACCAAAGGGTCACGTTTATGTGATTTTTTTTTCCCGTAGGTAACAACAGTTCCTTTCCACAGCCCAGCGTGCTATCGGACATCCAGTTGATCGTGATACATCTTTTCGCGAAGGCCAGTGCTATTTTTATAAATGAGATTAGATATTTGGTCAAGTTGTCGCTTCTTTCCATGAAGATATTGCTCCAGGTCTCGCGTGGAGGCCACTCCTGTGATCGTGGTTAATTTTTCTGCGCTTTCTTGCCAAAATGGCCTCACTTTCACGCACGACCACGTAGAAAAGTTTAATGAAGCTCATCATCCCATTGGCCTTCATTTCGTTGAAGCACTGCATGCAGATTTTACAAAGCAGTCTGAAACCCTTTTTCCACGGGAATCCCAGTTCATTGGCCATGCAGTGTCTCAGGTTAGGAAGCCCTTGGTGCCATTTCCACTGGGACACACGATTGCTTTTCCACTGAACACAACTCATCCCCGGGGAGCGGAGTGTTCTGCCTTCGACTGGAAACAGGTGATTCTCTGCTGTCTCCGTTCCACTGGTTTTACCATCAGGCCGACGTCGGCAAACGCCGAGGATATGAGTAGGGGTAGAGGTGGCGTGAAATGACATCATTTGACACTGGCATTTGGACAGTGTCCCTTTTCCACTGGACCCTGTCCCAGTAAATTCCTGGGATTGGCCATGAGGGGCTGTACTTTTGAAGTTGAAACACTTTGCAGAGCAAAGTCTTGGAATTTAATTTCTTCAACTATGTACGCTATTCTGGCGCTCCATCCTGTAGGATGTAGATGGTTCCTTTCATAGCACCTGAAACAATTCCTGACTAATCACAGAGCACTTCTGGTGTAGGGATTGCTTCAAGTGGAATTTGAGTTTGAGAGCAGTTTGAAAACCACAGGTCTAAGTTATAGGGAAAGGTTAAGCAAGATTTTTATTCTGCGGAGCATAAAAGGTTGAGGTTGGATTGGGTTGAGGTATTTAAACTTATTGGGGTATAGATTGGACGTGGGTTGAGAGAAAGGGGCAAAAGTTTCGAGGAAATGTGAGGGGGGACTTTCACTCAGAGTGGTGGGTGTGTGGAATGGACTTGCAGATGAAGTGGAGGAGGCAGGCTCAATATTAGCACTTAAGGAGAAGTGGGATATGTATTTGGACAGGAAAGGAATGGAGGGTCAAGGGGCGAGTGTAGGTCAATGGGATTAGGTAGGACAAAGTGTTCGGCGTGGACTCGTAGGGCCAAGTTGGCCTATTTCGATGCTGTAATGGTCAGAGAGGTAAAACGTGTATGTGAATATTTTGGGTCCAGTGACCATAGATTAGTTTCCAATCAATTATGGATAAGAGTGGGGTCTGCTGCAACAGCACCACTCAATCAATGCACCGGACACAGTTAATCAGGAAAGATGTTTATTCAGACTTGTTCCTCTCTTAGGTCTCTTGCCCACGACCTTACCAGAGAGAGGGGGATCTTTTTCTCTTCTATCCATTAGTGACTGGTGTCATCCTCTGTTCTGCTAATATTTCAAAACAGCACTGAGCCCACGTTAAATGTTCCACTTGAAACTCAAACATGTTACAGACTAAACCAAGCCAGTCATCTTTGCTAAAATTAATGATGAGGGAGAAAATGAAGGGAACAGAAAGCAAGGGAGGAACAGGGAGAGGATGCAGAAAATAATGCAGGCTGAAAGAGAGGGGAAAGAAATCAGGCTCCAGATGATTAAGGAAGACGAGGCGAAAGAAGGAGACCCTAGGACACTGCCACCCTATGTTGAGAATGAGGACTCAAAAGATTCCTTGTGGGCAAGACTATCTGCACGTGCTCCCCAGCAGCCACCGTGACCAGTCCTGCATCTCACTTGGTTCAATAAAAGGTGGTTTCAGACTTGGCTCTGACGTAAACAATTTGCTCATTTTCAAACCAACTTACCTCCCTCCGTCATTGACGGCCGTGACACTGTGCACGAGTGAGGAAGATGAGGTAAAAGACCTTGAACTGAAAGTTACCTGCAGTAATTGGAAACCTGCCTTCCAGAGAGCTTCAATCATGTGAATGTTTCACCTGTTGTTGGACTTTACCAGCGATGAAACAGCGTCCCACTCCCACAGTGTTTCCTGTTACTAACTTGGACAGGAGTAAAAAAATGATTCACACAAAGAATTATAAACCAGGGGAAAGATATACTCTGAAAACAACAAGAAATGTTGTTCATAGCCCACTGTGCTCCCGA
The DNA here is from genome assembly GCF_036971445.1 of Narcine bancroftii. NCBI lineage: Eukaryota > Metazoa > Chordata > Chondrichthyes > Torpediniformes > Narcinidae > Narcine > Narcine bancroftii. Next base: position 11,771,488 of record NW_027211895.1, on the reverse strand, counting down.
CAGAAGTCAAAATCCAATGGGCTTCATGAACTATATCAGATCAACTCAAAACACATACGGAACTAAGCCCCAGATTATTCCCCCGCCCCCCGTCCTATTAAATGTTGAATCCTGTTGTGTGAAGAAGGAGTTGCCTGGAACGTTAGCCCATCCCAGAAAGCTCACCAGACTTGGACTGCAGATCAACACTTAAGGATGACCAGCTGCAGCTTCATTTAATGCAATGCTTATTTCCCCACCACCCCCCCCACCAAAAATCTTCAGCATTGCTGAATTGAAATTGGTCTAATTCCAAATAAGAGTAGCAATGACTTTCGGACGGAGTACAAAAGAGAGAGAGCTGAGGTACCTTCGAAACCCAGAACCAAATACATGCAACATTCAGTGGCAGCTCTCCTTGCATCTAATCAAGCACTTTTGAGCCACTATGAACTCTTCCCCAAGAGAATTCGTCCGACCATCCATGACTGCATTACTGTCAACTCGAAAGCCGCGAGGGGATTTGGTAGAGTATTTAAAATTACAAGAAGGATGGATAGAGTTGATGTGGATAGGCAATTCCATTGCAAGTGGGAGAGATTGAAACAAGAGGTCTTGAGTTAAGAGGCAAAAGTTTTGAAGTAACATGAGGGGGAACTTCTTTACTCAGAATGGTGGCTGAGTGGAGTGAGCTTCCGGGAGAAATAGTGGCGGCTGGGTCCATTTTGTCATTTAAGAGAAAATTGGAGGGGAGGGGAATGCAGAGAGGTGGTACGAGAGGAGAGTATTTAGTTCAGTGCAGACGAGAAGGGCCAAATGACCTGTTTCTGTGCTGTAATTGTTATAGGGGTAAAATGTGTGGCAGTAACTTGGAAGTCCGATGCATATTTGGGAATGGGTCGATGGCCACACTGAAATAGGCCGTTGTATCCCACTTGAAATAATTACATCGAATTCATGGAACAAATTTGAATTTTTTTGAAGATTTGGGATGTGTATTTACCAATTGTAGGAATTAAGTTGTAATCACCCAATGAACCTTCCGATTCCTAAAATCAAGAAAATTAAGATGTTAGATTTTATTGGAAACGTTTGGTAAATTTTTATAAATACTATCCAGATGTTTTTTTCTTTTTTTCTTTACATCAGCAAAAATTAAATGAAATGCTTCTTGCAGTCAAGAGCAAAAGAATTCCCTGCAGCCTCCAAACCAGCCCTTGCCCACAAACACCCCCTCCCCCCCCACCATTCTGGGATCAACCCATCAACAGCCTCCACTTCAGAGCCAAACCTCAGGCACAAACATCCCAAAACCATCATCCCAAGACAAGGGGTTAATTTTTTAAATCACTATGCATTCATTTGATGTTATTTCAAATAAAAAATGAGTTTTTAATGCATATGTGAAATTAAATAATTTTTTTAAAAATAAGATAAATTAAGAATTATTTCAGGAATTATCAATCATCCACTACTCCCATTAACCCCAGACACCAGTACTGAATCAAAAACTAAACTGGCCAGATTGACTGAGTAAACACAGCTAAAATTGGCCAAAAGGTGCTGATGCCATCATTGATTTAAATGCAAGTGACACTGAGGACTGCATTGGGACAGAGATGGTCCATGGACAGCCAATACGGATACTTTGGGGAACAAAGCCCGCACTGCCAGTTGGGTTGAATTAGATGATGACATAAGCAAATATTAGATACCCCCCCCCCCACAGAGAGAGCCAGCCTTGATTTTCATTTTTTATATTGATAGAGAGATCCCAGACATCACCAAATGTACCGAGACCCCACCGCATGTTATCAGTTAAAGGCAACGTATTCCTCTCTAATGGAACTTTTACTACCTCTATTACAGGAAACATCCTCCCTGCCTCATTTGGCTCATTTGCCATTGGAACGTTAGTCCCGCTTGTCGTCACAGGGCCAGAAAACACTTGAGTCAGAATACTGATCATCGTTTGAGGAGTGACGAAGGAATTTGTGAGCACGATAAGAATCCTGTTTCCCTCTGGTCTGAGATTAGATGGAGAGTCCTCAGCTCCACATCCCTGCAACACACTCCCCTTCGCCAACAACTGCCTCACACTCCTATTCACCCCACCAGCTCTGTGCATGCCCCCTCATTCACCTGCGATTTCCCCCCCACCCCCCATAAACCCCTGTTAACCTGCCACCTCCACTGAAGAGTGGGTGAACACACAAACCCCTTGCAGACGGGGCCAGATTTGATCCAGAGTCATTGACTTAACAGGACCATAACACCACCTGTGGCATAAATATTCCCAAACCAATGCTCTAGGGCACTGGGAGAGCAAACAGCTCAAATTCTGCATTTGAGAAGTTTGAACTGCTGCACAATCATCAGGATCAAAGAAAACCCTAGTTTGCATAGTTTTCAGCTGTCATAGACCACAAAAGGCTTCCAAACCAAAATTGAAAGGACAAGCCCCAAAAACAAACAAATCTCTCATAAAGCTCTAACACTCCCCGATCGAGAAGTATCATCTCCTCAAACATCTCAATGCCACAGGTGAGAAAACCGTTTTAACTCCCACTCCAAATTAAAAAGGTGCTATTCCCTTAATTGCAGCTCTCTTGAAGGGCGGAGATGGGCCTTGTTTAAAGGGCCAGCCACAATTTACTGAGATATTTCACACCTGAATTAATTGTCCTCCAGATTCCAGCTCAGGGTTTAAAACAGGAGAGTTTCCCCACTCTAGTCACTTGCAGGTTTCAGGCAGAGATGAGGTGATGCTGCCATCAGAGGAAGGTAGGAAGCCTGGTTTTACTGTGGCTGCTTTTTCTGGGGTGGTTCTTTGAGTTGTTGGGGTGAAAGGAATCCGGTGTTTGTGGGTAGTTTGCAAACTGGTGTTCCATGTGGTTCGTGGGTATTGAGCCAGAGAAATGTGTTGCTTTAATGTGTGTGGTTTACGGTGCATGCAACTTTAGCTCTTGTCTTGGGATGATGGTTTGGGGATGTTTGTGCCTGAGGTTTGGCTCTGAAGTTGTCGGACTCTGGCTTTCCCTTACTCTTAATTTAGTCTATGTGTAGTCTGAGTCCAGCGTGTTCTTTGAATGAAGTGATAGGAGAAGGTATTCGGTTCAACAGTCAGTTTATTACACAGCACAAGAATAAAATATAACAGAGCTCTGGGTCAGTCGTTAGTTCATAGGTCACCTGCACAGTGAGCTATTCCCCAAGACTGACCCCTATTGTCCAGTTGGCTCAGTTTATATAGATCATCCTTATCATACAGAACAAAAGTTGGCTTCCTTTCCTAGATATTTTTGCATAAGGGTTATCACAAGTCATCTCCTGTTTTGCAGATATCTGGGGTGTAGCGCTCCCATCTTAATCCTCCAGGCCAGACTATCCTGTTGTTTTGATCAGAAATTAATTCATCCCCAGATATTTCTAATCACCATTCTGTTCTGTCTGGCCAATTTCTGCTGTTCTCTTTAACACCTCCTCATGCCTTAATCTTCCTCCTAGACTGGTTTTCCATTCCCGTTGTTTCTTGCAGGCCATTCTTTGTTCTGGTCTGGCCTGTGTCTCCTGTGCTACTCCCCACCTCCTTCAGTTGGAGCATTCCTCCTAAATCGTTTTATGAATTTCCTCTCCCTGTATTTGGGAGCGGACAATTTTGCTCAGCCAACTTCGCTCCATGCTGTGATTGCCACTTAATCACATTCCTCTTTTTCCCTGAACCATGCAGTACATATCAACTTATTAATTAATCATTTCTTTCATCATGTTTTAACCCCTAGATTCCAACAAAGTGTAGGCTGCTGATGGTTTGATCCCAGAATTGGGGTGGGGAGGGGGGCGGGGGGTGTTATTTGTGGGCAAGGGCTGGGTTGGAGGCTGCAGGGAATTCTTTTGCTCTTGACTGTAAGAAGCATTTCATTTAAATTTTGCTGATGTAACCATCTTACCTTACGTGTGTGTAATATTGCACTTTGTTACAGGACAGTCAGTCGAATTTTGATCTTGGCATGTTTAGCAGAAAATGACAGTGACCAAAGTTCAAATCTGTCCCTTGTGTCAGGATTTTCCCCCCATCACCTTTTACAAAATGGCAAGGTGAACAGGGGCATTTGTGTGGGTCAGGGTTTTTTTTTAAATTAATTTTTAAGAGTTAGTTATATACTTGTTAATTTTACAAGAATATAATTCAAATCCCGATACATGTGGTTGATTAATACAAATTGAGATCTACCCAGACCCACCCTCTCCACATCCCATATGAGGGACCAGAGATCTTCAACAGATGTTTTATTTAACCATAATATTGTGAATATTTCAGAACTTCACTTCAACCCACCTTTAGGAAATGTGGGCTCCAAAGATAGAATGTTCATCTCGTGAACGATACATTATTTTCTTGTGGTGAACAGCTCCGAACCTCAGCCAGTTTGCAAGATATGGCCACGCACTTTCTAGCTGTACAATTTGCAGCAATTTAAACCTGGTAAATATTCAGTTTTAATTTAAATTTAATTCCTTAACATCTCTTTCTAATGGATCCTGTGGGCATTAAAAAAAAATACTTATTTTCAACCAAGCGGCCTGTGAGAGATGGGAAAATTAGTCTAAAATTATGAACATGGAAGAAACTAAAGTTCATCAGTAAAATGGCTGTAACCAGTTCAAACAGGATAAGCTTGGGGCTTAGGATGCAGGAAAGCAGAGTCAGCACGATTAACATAAGAATCTTCTAGTCTTTGTGACAAGACCATAGGACTAAGATAAGGAATGGTAAGGTACAATAGAATGTAGGAAGTTGAGGTAGTCTGGATCAGATAAGGGTCTCCTAGCCCTGGACAGAAGTACCAAGTCATACATTTCTAATTAGCTAACCATACACAGATTTATACATATGAAATTAGCCAACCCTAGATAGAATGAGTCAACTCTGCATATCAAGAGACTGTAGCCCAGAGAATCAGGAAGGTGTGAATAAGGACAATGACATGATGGGGCACCCACAGGATACCCCCTGGTCCTCCAAGTGTACTGAAACTGCACGTAGGCAGGAAGGATTACCTATGCCAAACCCATCCAGGGGGGCAGAAGAATGTAAGGGGGAGGGCATTCTGATACTGAAATTGACTGTATAAAAGTTGGGTGAGCCCCAGTATGTGTGTGTATTCCCAGGGTAAGGGGAAGCACCCAACTTTGCATTGTTGTAGTAATAAATGTTCTTTCTTCTCAATTTTTGTCTCGAGCAATTTCCTTAAAGGTACTTTAATTCCTAACAAATGGGGGCTCGTCCGGGATCACACTCCCTCCACTGACAGAGTGCCCCGACGACGAGAGTAGGTGCACCCCGGCTGATTCAGCTGGACTCACGGGCGACGGGTGGCTGGTCAGTGGAAGAAGCGAGTGATATCCGAGAAGAGGCATTGAGAACAAACGGCGGAAGGACGCGCGCTAGAGCAGTACTGCCAGAACTCGGTAAGAGTATTTTACTTGTTCCTAAGCATGGGAATAGCGGGCAGTAGAGATGAGAGTCCTGACACAGGACGTGACCACCAGATAGCTACGTACAGCCCGCTTGGGTTGATGTTATCTGAGTGGGGCACAGGAAAGACCCGCAGTAAAGACAAACTGACGATGGTCAGGTATTGTTGTAATGAATGGGTTAAATACCCGGTTAAAGGGAGCTCCGTGTACTGGCCAAAATTCGGATCCGAGGATGAATGGATGTGTGAAGCTTTGAACTTATGGCTCTATCAAAACCAGCCAGACAATGTTGAGAGCAGGGAATATGCAGCCTGCTGGCTCAAGGGATCCATTGAACAGCTGGTTTTGAATGAGAAAGAATTCAGGAATAAGAGAGAGGAGGAACCTCTTGTCCCTGAACCACAGGGTTGGGATGTGTTACATTCCCTCCCTCCACCCTATGTTCCTCCTATGCCAACTCCTATCTTTCCTCCCCCTCCTATTACCTACCCTTCTGCACCTCCCCCTCCTCCTCCCCTACCACTAGAGAAGAGAGAGGAGAACCGGAGTGGTATGGTGACTCGCTCACAAAGCGCTCGATTACCACCTCCGTTAACAGTAGAGGTAGAGCATTGTTACTCAGAACAGCGTGAGACCCCTCAGGAAGAAGTGGCAGAACCCTGCGATGTATTCCTCAGGGAACAGGAACACAAATCAAAGAAACCAGAAATTAGCTGGATGCGACCCCTACGGGAGGTTCCCGTAGGAGAAGGTCTTGGGTTCGTAAATGTGCCCCTGACCAGCACTGAAGTACGTAATTTTAAGAAAGAATTAATCTCCCTGATAGAAGATCCCCAGGGATGTGCCGAACAGTTAGACCAATTTTTGGGACCAAATTTGTATACTTGGGAGGAATTAACAGCCATTTTTAAAACCTTGTTTACCTTAGATGAGCGGGGAATGATCCGACAGGCAGGCATTAAAGCATGGGATAAGGAACACCAAGGGGGACACGAGGCGATCCCTGGAGAAGCCAAATTCCCTCTCACAAAACCTAATTGGGACAAAAATACCAGTGCTGGCCGCACACTGATGGAGGAATATAGGATAAATTTGATCAGAGGAATCAAGGATTCTGTCCCCAAAGGACAGAACTTTAAAAAAGCCTTTGAGGTACCCCAAGGTCCTGAGGAGACCCCCTCTGCATTTCTCAATAGATTGCGCACGGCAATTCAACAATACGGGGGTCTCGACATAGAATCCCCAGCAGGGGAGCAATTGGTTCTAACGGGTTTCGTTACCAACTCAGCCCCAGACATCCGAAGAAAGTTACAAAAGACAGAAAATTGGCATGAGCAAGGAATTACCCAGTTACTGCAGATTGCTCAGAGAGCATTTGTACAGAGGGCAGAGGATAAACAAAAAGGGAAAGCTAAAATTCTATTACAGACAGTTAAAGGAATAGTAGCTGACCACCACCAAAAAGAGGGGAGCCAAGGGTGGGGAGGTGGAAACCCCAGCAGATGGAGGAGTAGAGGAGGATTCCGGGGACGACGTATGCCCCCTAGAAATTTTGGGAAAGATTGGGAAACGGGACCCCTCATTTGTTTTCATTGTAAAAAGGAAGGGCACTTTAAAAAGGAATGCCCACTGCGAGCAATGGACACACGTTCCTATGCCTTGATGGAAGCTGATCACGAATAGGGGGGGGTCACGGTTCTCAATTAATACATACCGTGGGGCTGCAAGGAGAACCGTTAGTTAATTTATGCATAGGACCCCACAGGGATAAGATGACATTTCTGGTCGATTCTGGAGCTGCCCGATCTAGCGTTCTATATCAACCTAAGGGGGTGAAAATAGAAGGGACAGTTACAGTTTCTGGGGTAGGAGGTCGAGACTTTCCAGTCCCGGTATTGCGAGAAGTCAGTATTCAAATGGGAGATAAGATCATAATTGAGGATCTTCTATTACAATTCTATGTTTTAAACGAAGCAGATCGCAAACTAATAAATCCAAGAGTATGGGCAGGGAACGGAAATAGAGGAATCCTTGATATTCCTCCGCTACAAGTCACGCTAAAAGATCCTCAACGAATTGTTAGACAGAAACAGTACCCAATTCCGATGGCTGGCCGGAAAGGCTTACTGCCCGTAATTGACCAGTTGATTCAAGACGGTATACTCGAACCCTGTATGTCTCCCTTTAATACCCCGATTTTACCTGTTCAAAAGCCAGATGGCACTTACCGCCTAGTACAGGACATGAGGGAGCTTAACAAATTCATTCTTGCCCGTCACCCGGTTGTACCCAACCCGTATACCATCATGAGTAAAATTGACCCCCATAATCAATGGTTTAGTGTCATTGATTTAAAGGATGCATTCTGGACTTGTCCATTGGCCACAGAAAGCAGAGACATGTTCGCCTTTGAATGGGAGAACCCCTTTACTGGCCGTAAAAACCAATACCGGTGGACAGTCCTTCCCCAAGGCTTTACCGAATCGCCCAATTTATTTGGTCAAGTCTTAGAGCGGGTATTAGATGAAGCTCCTAAGATAGAAAATTGCCAACTCATACAGTATGTGGATGACTTGCTAATTACTGCAAGAACACAGGAATTAGCTAAAGATTTTACAGTGGCACTTTTAAACTTTCTGGAGAAGAAAGGTCTGAGAGTCAGTGAGTCTAAATTACAATTTGTGCAAACCGAGGTCAAATACTTAGGTCATCTAGTTAGTCAAGGAACCAGGAAAATTAGCCCAGAAAGAATAACTGGTATTATACAGATCCCCCCTCCCAAAAATGCTCAAGAACTCAGGAAATTCCTCGGGTTAGTGGGATTCTGTAGAATATGGATAGAGAATTATTCGATTCTGGTCAAATTTCTTTATGATAAGATTTCCAGTATAAGACCCGAAACCCTTGACTGGACGGATGAAGAGATTGAAAAATTCAACTTTGTTAAACGGTGCCTAACGAGTGCCCCAGTTTTAGCGCTGCCCGACCTAAACAAAACCTTTGATTTGTACACTAATACCAAAGCTGGAACAGCCACCGGCGTGCTCACACAGAGCAAGGCTGGCTATAGACAACCAGTGGCTTTCCTGTCAAAGCTTTTAGACCCCGTTTGTCGCGGCTGGCCAGAATGTATACAAGCTGTCGCAGCCACTGCAATTTTGGTGGAAGAAGGACGAAAGATTACTTTCGGTGCCCCTATGACAGTGCATACCCCTCATACAGTCCGCAATATTCTATTACAGCGGGCTGGAAGGTGGCTCACGGATTCGAGAATCCTAAAATACGAAACGATACTAATGGACAGCAATGATTTGACCTTAATTACAACCAAAACTCTCAACCCAGCAGCCTTCCTCATCTCCCCCGCTAATGACCAGCCTTTGGACAATTTAGAACATTCGTGCTCAGAGGTTATCGACTTACAAACAAAAATTAGGGAAGACCTAACCGATGTCCCTTTAACTGAAGGGGAAAAACTGTTTATTGATGGTTCTTCACGTTGTATTGCAGGAACCCGCTATAGCGGGTATAGCGTAGTGGACGGTAAACAGGAACTGGTGATCGAAGCTGGTCGCCTCCCTGGCCATTGGTCAGCACAATCCTGTGAGTTATATGCCCTCTGTAGAGCACTCCACGAACTAGAGAACAAGGTAGGAACGATCTACACTGATTCTAAATATGCTTTTGGGGTAGTCCATACCTTCGGTAAGATATGGAAGGAAAGAGGGATGATAACTGGCAAAGGACAAAAGTTAGCTCATGAACAGTTAATTACCCAATCCTTGGAGGCTTTAGCACTCCCGTCCGATATTGCCATTGTACATGTGCGTGGACATCAGACTGGTAACAGTCCTGAAGCTAGAGGAAACAGGCAGGCTGATGCAGCTGCCAAACAGGCGGCATTAGCAGAAAAGATTCATTTATACCAGCTACTACCCACGCCAATAGAGATTAAAAAGAATCCCATCTTTACACGGGAAGAAGAGGTCGCAATGAGAGATCAGGGATTTTGCCAGACTGCCGACAGGTTGTGGCGGACAGTAGACGGACGGCAAGTTATTAACAAAGCCATAGCCCGCCAAATCATAGATCAGTTACATCAACAAACACATTGGGGAACCCAGTCCCTTATAGATGCTTTTACACGTTCCCTTCACTGCCCTGGCATATATAATATTACTAAATCTGCTACTCGATCTTGTCCCATTTGTCAAAGGGTTAATAAGAAATCGATGCGCCAAGTAATACCTGGCGGTCGCGACATTGCCGTTCGCCCGTTCCAGCGCATACAAATAGACTTTACTGAACTTCCTAAGATTGGCATTTACAAATTTCTCCTTGTCATGGTCGATCATTTCACAAGATGGGTTGAAGCTTTTCCTACCCCGAATGATCGTGCCAACACTGTCATCCGAATACTTATTGAATGTGTCATTCCACGATACGGTATGATGCAGACCATTGATTCAGATAGAGGTACGCATTTCACCTCTAAGATTCTACAGGGTGTCTGCAAGACCTTAGGAATAGAATGGCAACTACATACCCCATGGCATCCCCAAAGTTCGGTGCGAGTCGAACGTATGAATCAAACATTGAAACTCCAACTCACTCGACTTCATGAAGAGACTGGTCTGTCCTGGATTAAATCATTACCGTTAGCGCTGATTAGAATTCGGACAGCACCTCGTAAAGACCTTGCAGTCTCACCGTATGAGATGATGTTTGGACTCCCATTTATGGGGTACCACACTGATTCTCCCATTCCTGAAGCTAATGACCAATACATTTCTAAATTTTTACGAGGACTTTCTACTTCCATCCAAGATTTAAAGCAAAAAAGACTCTTAGCCCAAACACCACCCTTAGACTTTCCTATACATTCTATTAAACCTGGTGATTGGGTTTATGTAAAAGCATGGCAAGAAGATCAACTAAAACCTGCCTGGGATGGTCCCTTCTGTGTACTTTTAATTACAGACACCGCAGTAAGAACAAGAGAGAAAGGCTGGACCCACATTCAAAGAGTTAAACCAGCTTCTGAACCACAACACCACGACACACAGATTCAAACCCCAACCTGGCGTGCGGTTCCTCATCCATCAGACCTGAAACTTACACTGCGCCGTGACAAAGTGCCGTAATGTTACTCGTTTTTTTTTGGTTTATTCAGTTATTGTTGTATTTTAAAGCTGTTTTCAATGAGCTTTACAGTTATGGTAGTTTATTCAGTTATTGTTGTATTTTAATGCTGTTTTCAATGAGCTTTACAGTTATGGTGGTTTATTCAGTTCTTGTTGTATTTTAATGCTGTTTTCAATGAGCTTTACAGTTATGGTGGTTTATTCCGTTCTTGTTGTATTTTATTGCTGTTTTCAATGAGCTTTACAGTTATTGTGGTTTATTCAGTTATTGTTTTTTAATGCTGTTTTCAATGAGCTTTACAGTTATGGTGGTTTATTCAGTTATTGTTGTATTTTATTGCTGTTTTTAATGAGCTTTACATTTATTGTTCATTGTTGTTTACTCATTTTTTTGGAATATTGTTCATTAATGTTTTAAGTCCCCCCCCTGGAATAGGGGCAGCAGAGGTTACAATTGGGCTCCTTTAGAATATAGACAGGGCATAGATTTAATGTATAGTCATAGTGGGATATAAGGGATCCCAATACGGACCAGGGGAACTGAACAGCTTTAGTGGAGTACATCTAATATGTATCGTAGCCTACACAGGTATTAGAGACAAGAGTTTTGAGGCGATAGCACAAAGGACATGGTGGGACAAAGACAGACAGAATGGTAGTCAGGATTGTACATGTAGCAGAGAGAGAGAGTTAATACATATGCTAATGTACACAGACAGGCTGCAACACACAGTTAAATCACAAGAAACAATCCCCCCCCAGCTTGGTCACTTTTCATCACCCCGTGAAGGGGAGCACCAGTTACCAACAACGTGAGCTGCTTGACACTTTAATATCAGGCTCCAGACAGCCTTCGGAGATCGGTGGCCCTAGGGTTCGGGGCTGAAGAGGACATCAGACACTAGCCACAATTCAACGGAACCGCCTGACTACTGCTACTCGTTCGCTGCTGAAGGCAGCGCTTCTCACAGACTGCTACTCGTTCGCTGCTGAAGGCAGCGCTTCTCACAGACTGCTACTCGTTCGCTGCTGAAGGCAGCGTCTCTCACAGACTTCGTCAGGACAACGCTTACAAAAGTCGGGTGGTTCAAAGACACTGCTTCAATATTTCAACGTGTGGGATGGACTAGACTCTTTACTGAGAACTGGAGCCTGATACTCGAAACCCTAATAAGCAGCTGGACTCGCTACTCTGACCTTCATGGTGCTCCCCTACCTAAAGACTTTACACAGACATTACAATTCGGTTATTGACCAGCTGGGAAAAACTACACCTTACACTTGAAAGATCAGTGTTACTGATCTAAAAGAAAAGTGAGGAAAGGGGGGGGGGGGGGATCAGTCACACTGACACTAGTAACCAAAGATCAGTAACACTGATCATGGTGAAAGATCAGTATTACTGATCTAAAAGAAAAGTGAGGATTGTGAGAGATGGGAAAATTAGTCTAAAATTATGAACATGGAAGAAACTAAAGTTCATCAGTAAAATGGCTGTAACCAGTTCAAACAGGATAAGCTTGGGGCTTAGGATGCAGGAAAGCAGAGTCAGCACGATTAACATAAGAATCTTCTAGTCTTTGTGACAAGACCATAGGACTAAGATAAGGAATGGTAAGGTACAATAGAATGTAGGAAGTTGAGGTAGTCTGGATCAGATAAGGGTCTCCTAGCCCTGGACAGAAGTACCAAGTCATACATTTCTAATTAGCTAACCATACACAGATTTATACATATGAAATTAGCCAACCCTAGATAGAATGAGTCAACTCTGCATATCAAGAGACTGTAGCCCAGAGAATCAGGAAGGTGTGAATAAGGACAATGACATGATGGGGCACCCACAGGATACCCCCTGGTCCTCCAAGTGTACTGAAACTGCACGTAGGCAGGAAGGATTACCTATGCCAAACCCATCCAGGGGGGCAGAAGAATGTAAGGGGGAGGGCATTCTGATACTGAAATTGACTGTATAAAAGTTGGGTGAGCCCCAGTATGTGTGTGTATTCCCAGGGTAAGGGGAAGCACCCAACTTTGCATTGTTGTAGTAATAAATGTTCTTTGTTCTCAATTTTTGTCTCGAGCAATTTCCTTAAAGGTACTTTAATTCCTAACAGGCCCAACTTTAGGACATTGCCAAGTCAAATGCAGAAAAGTACTAATGACTTGTTAACATTTGAAACAAATCCGATTCCATTTATTTTCTTTTGAGGTGTCTGGTGAATAAAATTGTATTGAACCAGTCTATCTCATTTATAACGATCAGTCCATTTTCTATGTTCAAATCTCCATCCCATCTTTGCCTCAATTGATGAATTCCTAATTTCTCAGCTTTTGCAGTCATTTCTACATTACTGAAATAATTTATATTCCCATGACCTGTTTCAGATGGTCAGGGTTTGTTATGACCTGTTACTGTTCTATCTGCCACTGTATTTTACATTTTGCATATCCTCTTCCTAAAGACTTGGAAAGGACTTCTTGTTGGTCATCTAATCTCATGTACCAGTTAGGGTTAGGGAACACAAAAAAATCAACAGGAGTCTGGAAGAGTTGCCCACAGTTCACATTAGTAATCATTCTCTGCCTGCCTGTTTTTTGGTTTCCAATTTACCCAAGTGTCTTAATTTCATAGCAGTCTTAAATTGTTCACTTTGTTAGAAACAGAATTACCTTTAAAGAAATTGCTCGAGACAAAAATTGAGAACAAAGAACATTTATTAAACAACAATGCAAAGTTGGGTGCTTCCCCTTACCTTGGGAATACACACATACACTGGGGCTCACCCAACTTTTATACAGTTTATCTCAGTATAGGAATAACCCCCCCCTTACATTCTTCTGCCTCCTGCTGGAGAGATTTGGCATTACGTGCTGTTTCTGTGCACTTGGAGGACCAGGGGGTGACCTGTCGGTGTCTTCTCATGTCATTATCCCCATTGTCCTATTCACAACCTTGCCCTTGTCCCCATTCACACCTTTCTAACTCTCAGAGCTACAGTCCCTTCATATGCAGAGTTCGCTAATCCTGTCTAGGGTTTACTAATTAAATATGCATAACTTGATAAATCTGTGTATGGCTTACTAATTATATATGTAGAACTGGCTAATACTGTCTAAGGTTTTCTAATTATTTATGCAAGCCTTGCTAATTCTATCTGGGGCTTGGAGACCCTTATCTCGTTCAGACTAACTCTACTTCTATTCTCAATTGTCTGTCCTTCTCTCCTTCATTCAGTGAACTTGCTGCTGTAGGAGATTCTTATCTTACTCAGTCAGTGTCAGCTTCCTGCCTTCTAATATCCATGTCTCATGTTGTTTGCACTGGCTTCATTCGTTTACTTTTGTATCAATTTTATTTTCTTAATTTCTTCATGTTCATATTGCAATGTCAGTTTTTCTCATCTCTCACAATCCTCACTTTTCTTTTAGATCAGTAATACTGATCTCACACAATGATCAGTGTTACTGGTTTCTCAAAACTTTAAAGCAGAAACAATGCCATTCAGGGTCTGAGTGGTGCTAGGGGCTTATTGCAGCCTTTGGATCAGGTCTAACAATTTGCACCATTGTTTTGAAGATCAGGCAGGCATTTGGATATGTATGGCTCAGTAGAGGAGGTGAGAATTGATTCCTGTCTGGAATGTGCTTTTTAACTCTCTTTCCCAGCTTTCTGGCAAAGTCTGTGTGATGGTTTCTTCATCATAATTCCCAGAACAAGATATTCTACAGCTAATATTCCACACACTTCACCAAATGGGGGTAGTTGTGTGAAAAAGAAGAAATGTTTCAAGTTCCTGTCTGTGTGGATGGACAGTTTAAGGGTGAAAAAATGACCTGATGTCCACATATAGTAACTCAACCAAATTCTGTAAGGACACAAATGCTGGAGAAGCTCAGCTGATCAAGCAGTGAACCTTTATAGAGTACAGATACTCGTAGCCCTGATAAAGGGCTCAAGCCTGAAACACTGGTTGTGTATCTTTTTTTAAACTTTATTTATGAATATATAAAATACATAGTAAACAAAAGAAACCAACCTCCCAAAAAAACTATATTCCATCCCCCCTCCCCATAATTCCCCCCCCCAAACTCCCTCGACTGAGGGAGAGAAAAATCATACCAATTTGTTGCGGTGTTAGGAATTAAAGTACCTTTAAAGAAATTGCTCGAGACAAAAATTGAGAACAAAGAACATTTATTACTACAACAATGCAAAGTTGGGTGCTGCCCCTTACCCTGGGAATACACACACATACTGGGGCTCACCCAACTTTTATACAGTCAATTTCAGTATCAGAATGCCCTCCCCCTTACATTCTTCTGCCCCCTGGATGGGTTTGGCATAGGTAATTCTTCCTGCCTACGTGCAGTTTCAGTACACTTGGAGGACCAGGGGGTATCCTGTGGGTGCCCCATCATGTCATTGTCCTTATTCACACCTTCCTGATTCTCTGGGCTACAGTCTCTTGATATGCAGAGTTGACTCATTCTATCTAGGGTTGGCTAATTTCATATGTATAAATCTGTGTATGGTTAGCTAATTAGAAATGTATGACTTGGTACTTCTGTCCAGGGCTAGGAGACCCTTATCTGATCCAGACTACCTCAACTTCCTACATTCTATTGTACCCTGCCATTCCTTATCTTAGTCCTATGGTCTTGTCACAAAGGATAGAAGATTCTTATGTTAATCGTGCTGACTCTGCTTTCCTGCATCCTAAGCCCCAAACTTATCCTGTTTGAACTGGTTTCAGCCATTTTACTGATGAACTTTAGTTTCTTCCATGTTCATAATTTTAGGTCAATTTTCCCATCTCTCACAATCCTCACTTTTCTTTTAGATCAGTAATACTGATCTTTCACCATGATCAGTGTTACTGATCTTTGGTTACTAGTGTCAGTGTGACTGATCCCCCCCCCCCCCCCCCCCCCTTTCCTCACTTTTCTTTTAGATCAGTAACACTGATCTTTCAAGTGTAAGGTGTAGTTTTACCCAGCTGGTCAATAACCGAATTGTAATGTCTGTGTAAAGTCTTTAGGTAGGGGAGCACCATGAAGGTCAGGGGAGTGAGTCCAGCTGCTTATTAGGGTTTCGAGTATCAGGCTCCAGTTCTCAGTAAAGAGTCTAGTCCATCCCATACGTTGAAATATTGAAGCAGTGTCTTTGAAGCACACGACCTTTGTAAGTGTTGTCCCGACGAAGTCTGTGAGAGACGCTGCCTTCAGCAGCGAACAAGTAGCAGTCTATGAGAAGCGCTGCCTTCAGCAGCGAACGAGTAGCAGTCTATGAGAAGCGCTGCCTTCAGCAGCGAACGAGTAGCAGTCTATGAGAAGCGCTGCCTTCAACAGCGAACGAGTAGCAGTAGTCAGGCGGTTCCGTTGAATTGTGGCTAGTATCTGATGTCCTCTTCAGCCCCGAACCCTAGGGCCACCGATCTCCGAAGGCTGTTTGGAGCCTGATATTAAAGTGTCAAGCAGCTCACGTTGTTGGAAACTGGTGCTCCCTTTCATGGGGTGATGAAAAGTGACCAAGCTGGGGGGGGTTGTTTCTTGTGATTTAACTGTGTGTTGCAGCTTGTCTGCTAACATTAGCATATGTATTAACTCTCTCTCTCTCTGTTACATGTACAATCCTGACTACCATTCTGTCTGTCTTTGTCCCACCATGTCCTTTGTGCTATCGCCTCAAAACTCTTGTCTCTAATACCTGTGTAGGCTATGATACAAATTAGATGTACTCCACTAAAGCTGTTTAATTCCCCTGGTCCGTATTGGGATCCCTTATATCCCATTATGACTATACATTAAATCTATGCCCTGTCTACATTCTAAAGGAGCTGAATTGTAACCTCTGCTGCCCCTATTCCAGGGGGGCTTAAAACATTAACGAACAATATTCCAAAGAAATTAGTAAACAACAATGAACAATACATGTAAAGCTCATTAAAAAAAAACAGCAATAAAAGACAAGAACTGAATTAACCACAATAAATGTAAAGCTCATTGAAAACTGCAATAAAATACAATGAGAACTGAATAAAGCACAATAAATGTAAAGCTCATTAAAAACAGCATTAAAATACAATAAGAACTGAATAAAGCACAATAAATGTAAAGCTCATTGAAAACTGCAATAAAATACAATAAGAACTGAATAAAACCACAATAAATGTCAAGCTCATTGAAAACTGCAATAAAATACAACAATAACTGAATAATCAAAAGACAAGTAAAATACAACAATAACCGAATAATCATAAAAAACAAGTAAAATTACGGCACTTTGTCACGGCGCAGTGTAAGTTTCAGGTCTGATGGATGAGGAACTGCACGCCAGGTTGGGGTTTGAATCTGTGTGTCGTGGTGTTGTGGTTCAGAAGCTGGTTTAACCCTTTGAATGTGGGTCCAGCCTTTCTCTCTTGTTCTTACTGCGGTGTCTGTAATTAAAAGTACACAGAAGGGACCATCCCAGGCAGGTTTTAGTTGATCTTCTTGCCATGCTTTTATATAAACCCAATCACCAGGTTTAATAGAATGTATAGGAAAGTCTAAGGGTGGTGTTTGGGCTAAGAGTCCTTTTTGCTTTAAATCTTGGATGGAAGTAGAAAGTCCTCGTAAAAATTTAGAAATGTATTGGTCATTAGCTCCAGGAATGGGAGAATCAGTGTGATATCCCATAAATGGGAGTCCAAACATCATCTCATACGGTGAGACTGCGAGGTCTTTACGAGGTGCTGTCCTAATTCTAATCAGCGCTAACAGCAATGATTTAATCCAGGACAGACCAGTTTCTTCATGAAGTCAAGTGAGTTGGAGTTTCAATGTTTGATTCATACGCTCGACTCGCCCCGAGCTTTGGGGATGCCATGGGGTATGTAGTTGCCATTCTATTCCTAAGCTCTTGCAGACACCCTGTAGAATCTTAGAGGTGAAATGCGTACCTCTATCTGAATCAATGGTCTGCATCATACCGTATCGTGGAATGATACCTTCAATAAGTATTCGGATGACAGTGTTGGCACGATCATTCGGGGTAGGAAAAGCTTCAACCCATCTTGTGAAATGATCAACCATGACAAGGAGGAATTTGTAAATGCCAATCTTAGGAAGTTCAGTAAAGTCTATCTGTATGCGCTGGAACGGGCGAACGGCAATGTCGCGACCGCCAGGTATTACTTGGCGCATCGATTTCTTATTAACCCTTTGACAAATGGGACAAGATCGAGTAGCAGATTTAGTAATATTGTATATGCCAAGGCAGTGAAGGGAACGTGTAAAAGCATCTATAAGGGACTGGGTTCCCCAATGTGTTTGTTGATGTAACTGATCTATGATTTGGCGGGCTATGGCTTTGTTAATAACTTGCCGTCCGTCTACTGTCCACCACAACCCGTCGGCAGTCTGGCAAAATCCCTGATCTCTCATTGCAACCTCTTCTTCCCGTGTAAAGATGGGATTCTTTTTAATCTCTATTGGCGTGGGTAGTAGCTGGTATAAATGAATCTTTTCTGCTAATGCCGCCTGTTTGGCAGCGGCATCAGCCTGCCTGTTTCCTCTAGCTTCAGGACTGTTACCAGTCTGATGTCCACGCACATGTACAATGGCAATATCGGACGGGAGTGCTAAAGCCTCCAGGGATCGGGTGATTAACTGTTCGTGAGCTAACTTTTGTCCTTTGCCAGTTATCATCCCTCTTTCCTTCCATATCTTACCGAAGGTGTGGACTACCCCAAAAGCATATTTAGAATCAGTGTAGATCGTTCCTACCTTGTTTTCTAGTTCGTGGAGTGCTCTACAGAGGGCATATAACTCACAGGATTGTGCTGACTAATGGCCGGGGAGGCGACCAGCTTCGATCACAAGTTCCTGTTTACCGTCCACTACGCTATACCCGCTATAGCGGGTACCTGCAATACAACGTGAAGAACCATCAATAAACAGTTTTTCCCCTTCAGTTAAAGGGACATCGGTTAGGTCTTCCCTAATTTTTGTTTGTAAGTCGATAACCTCTGAGCACGAATGTTCTAAACTGTCCAAAGGCTGGTCACTAGCTGGGGAGATGAGGAAGGTTGCTGGGTTGAGAGTTTTGGTTGTAATTAAGGTCAAATCATTGCTGTCCATTAATATCGTTTCGTATTTTAGGATTCTCGAATCCGTGAGCCACCTTCCAGCCCGCTGTAATAGAATATTGCGGACTGTATGAGGGGTATGCACTGTCATAGGGGCACCGAAAGTAATCTTTCGTCCTTCCTCTACCAAAATTGCAGTGGCTGCGACAGCTTGTATACATTCTGGCCAGCCGCGACAAACGGGGTCTAAAAGCTTTGACAGGAAAGCCACTGGTTGTCTATAGCCAGCCTTGCTCTGTGTGAGCACGCCGGTGGCTGTTCCAGCTTTGGTATTAGTGTACAAATCAAAGGTTTTGTTTAGATCTGGCAACGGTAAAACTGGGGCACTCGTTAGGCATCGTTTAACAAAGTTGAATTTTTCAATCTCTTCATCCGTCCAGTCAAGGGTTTGGGATGTTATACTGGAAATCTTATCATAAAGAAATTTGACCAGAATCGAATAATTCTCTATCCATATTCTACAGAATCCCACTAACCCAAGGAATTTCCTGAGTTCTTGAGTATTTTTGGGAGGGGGGATCTGTATAATACCAGTTATTCTTTCTGGGCTAATTTTCCTGGTTCCTTGACTAACTAGATGACCTAAGTATTTGACCTCAGTTTGCACAAATTGTAATTTAGACTCACTGACTCTCAGACCTTTCTTCTCCAGAAAGTTTAAAAGTGCCACTGTAAAATCTTTAGCTAATTCCTGTGTTCTTGCAGTAATTAGCAAGTCATCCACATACTGTATGAGTTGGCAATTTTCTATCTTAGGAGCTTCATCTAATACCCGCTCTAAGACTTGACCAAATAAATTGGGCGATTCGGTAAAGCCTTGGGGAAGGACTGTCCACCGGTATTGGTTTTTACGGCCAGTAAAGGGGTTCTCCCATTCAAAGGCGAACATGTCTCTGCTTTCTGTGGCCAATGGACAAGTCCAGAATGCATCCTTTAAATCAATGACACTAAACCATTGATTATGGGGGTCAATTTTACTCATGATGGTATACGGGTTGGGTACAACCGGGTGACGGGCAAGAATGAATTTGTTAAGCTCCCTCATGTCCTGTACTAGGCGGTAAGTGCCGTCTGGCTTTTGAACAGGTAAAATCGGGGTATTAAAGGGAGACATACAGGGTTCGAGTATACCGTCTTGAATCAACTGGTCAATTACGGGCTGTAAGCCTTTCCGGCCAGCCATCGGAATTGGGTACTGTTTCTGTCTAACAATTCGTTGAGGATCTTTTAGCGTGACTTGTAGCGGAGGAATATCAAGGATTCCTCTATTTCCCTTCCCTGCCCATACTCTTGGATTTATTAGTTTGCGATCTTCTTCGTTTAAAACATAGAATTGAACTCCAATGCCTGATTGTAGAGGTCGAGTACCGATAGCCAATTGGTCCTGTAGATCCCTCCCTAGCAAGCATACTCCGGCTTGGGGAAGTAATAGAAGATCCTCAGTTATGATCTTATCTCCCATTTGAATACTGACTTCTCGCAATACTGGGACTGGAAAGTCTCTACCTCCTACCCCAGAAACTGTGACTGTCCCTTCTATTTTCACCCCCTTCGGTTGGTATAGAACGCTAGATCGGGCAGCTCCAGAATCGACCAGAAATGTCATCTTATCCCCGTGAGGTCCTATGCATAAATTAACTAACGGTTCTCCTTGCAGCCCCACGGTATGTATTAATTGAGAACCGTGACCCCCCTATTCGTGATCAGCTTCCATCAAGGCATAGGAACGTGTGTCCATTGCTCGCAGTGGGCATTCCTTTTTAAAGTGCCCTTCCTTTTTACAATGAAAACAAATGAGGGGTCCCGTTTCCCAATCTTTCCCAAAATTTCTAGGGGGTATACGTCGTCCCCGGAATCCTCCTCTACTCCTCCATCTGCTGGGGTCTCCACCTCCCCACCCTTGGCTCCCCTCTTTTTGGTGGTGGTCAGCTACTATTCCTTTAACTGTCTGTAATAGAATTTTAGCTTTCCCTTTTTGTTTATCCTCTGCCCTCTGTACAAATGCTCTCTGAGCAATCTGTAGTAACTGAGTAATTCCTTGCTCATGCCAATTTTCTGTCTTTTGTAACTTTCTTCGGATGTCTGGGGCTGAGTTGGTAACGAAACCCGTTAGAACCAATTGTTGAATTGCCGTGCGCAGTCGATTGAGAAATGCAGAGGGGGTCTCCTCAGGACCTTGGGGAACCTCAAAGGCTTTTTTAAAGTTTTGTCCTTTGGGGACAGAATCCTTGATTCCTCTGATCAAATTTATCCTATACTCATCCATCAGTGTGCGGCCAGCACTGGTATTTTTGTCCCAATTAGGTTTTGTGAGAGGGAATTTGGCTTCTCCAGGGATCGCCTCGTGTCCCCCTTGGTGTTCCTTATCCCATGCTTTAATGCCTGCCTGTCGGATCATTCCCCGCTCATCTAAGGTAAACAAGGTTTTAAAAATGGCTGTTAATTCCTCCCAAGTATACAAATTTGGTCCCAAAAATTGGTCTAACTGTTCGGCACATCCCTGGGGATCTTCTATCAGGGAGATTAATTCTTTCTTAAAATTACGTACTTCAGTGCTGGTCAGGGGCACATTTACGAACCCAAGACCTTCTCCTACGGGAACCTCCCGTAGGGGTCGCATCCAGCTAATTTCTGGTTTCTTTGATTTGTTTTCCTGTTCCCTGAGGAATACATCGCAAGGTTCTGCCACTTCTTCCTGAGGGGTCTCACGCTGTTCGGAGTAACAATGCTCTACCTCTACTGTTAACGGGGGTGGTAATCGAGCGCTTTGTGAGCGAGTCACCATACCACTCCGGTTCTCCTCTCTCTTCTCTAGTGGTATGGGAGGAGGAGGGGGAGGGGCAGAAGGGTAGGCAATAGGAGGGGAAGGAAAGATAGGAGCCGGCATAGGAGGAACATAGGGTGGAGGGAGGGAATGTAACACATCCCAACCCTGTGGTTCAGGGACAAGAGGTTCCTCCTCTCTCTTATCCCTGAATTCTTTCTCATTCAAAACCAGCTGTTCAATGGATCCCTTGAGCCAGCAGGCTGCATATTCCCTGCTCTCAACATTGTCTGGCTGGTTTTGATAGAGCCATAAGTTCAAAGCTTCACACATCCATTCATCCTCGGATCCGAATTTTGGCCAGTACACGGAGCTCCCTTTAACCGGGTATCTCACCCATTCATTACAACAATACCTGACCATCGTCAGTTTGTCTTTACCGCGGGTCTTTCCTGTGCCCCACTCAGATAACATCAACCCAAGCGGGCTGTACGTAGCTATCTGGTGGTCACGTCCTGTGTCAGGACTCTCATCTCTACTGCCCGCTATTCCCATACTTAGGAACAAGTAAAATACTCTTACCGAGTTCTGGCAGTACTGCTCTAGCGCGCGTCCTTCCGCCGTTTGTTCTCAATGCCTCTTCTCGGATATCACTCGCTTCTTCCACTGACCAGCCACCCGTCGCCCGTGAGTCCAGCTGAATCAGCCGGGGTGCACCTACTCTCGTCGTCGGGGCACTCTGTCAGTGGAGGGAGTGTGATCCCGGACGAGCCCCCATTTGTTAGGAATTAAAGTACCATTAAAGAAATTGCTCGAGACAAAAATTGAGAACAAAGAACATTTATTACTACAACAATGCAAAGTTGGGTGCTTCCCCTTACCCTGGGAATACACACACATACTGGGGCTCACCCAACTTTTATACAGTCAATTTCAGTATCAGAATGCCCTCCCCCTTGTTAGGAATTAAAGTACCTTTAAAGAAATTGCTCGAGACACAAATTGAGAACAAAGAACATTTATTACTACAACAATGCAAAGTTGGGTGCTTCCCCTTACCCTGGGAATACACACACATACTGGGGCTCACCCAACTTTTATACAGTCAATTTCAGTATCAGAATGCCCTCCCCCTTACATTCTTCTGCCCCCCTGGATGGGTTTGGCATAGGTAATCCTTCCTGCCTACGTGCAGTTTCAGTACACTTGGAGGACCAGGGGGTATCCTGTGGGTGCCCCATCATGTCATTGTCCTTATTCACACCTTCCTGATTCTCTGGGCTACAGTCTCTTAATATGCAGAGTTGACTCATTCTATCTAGGGTTGGCTAATTTCATATGTATAAATCTGTGTATGGTTAGCTAATTAGAAATGTATGACTTGGTACTTCTGTCCAGGGCTAGGAGACCCTTATCTGATCCAGACTACCTCAACTTCCTACATTCTATTGTACCTTACCATTCCTTATCTTAGTGCTATGGTCTTGTTACAAAGACTAGAAGATTCTTATGTTAATTGTGCTGACTCTGCTTTCCTGCATCCTAAGCCCCAAGCTTATCCTGTTTGAACTGGTTTCAGCCATTTTACTGATGAACTTCAGTTTCTTCCATGTTCATAATTTTAGATCAATTTTCCCATCTCTCACAATCCTCACTTTTCTTTTAGATCAGTAATACTGATCTTTCACCATGATCAGTGTTACTGATCTTTGGCTACTAGTGTCAGTGTGACTGATCCCCCCCCCCCTCCCTTCCTCACTTTTCTTTTAGATCAGTAACACTGATCTTTCAAGTGTAAGGTGTAGTTTTTCCCAGCTGGTCAATAACCGAATTGTAATGTCTGTGTAAAGTCTTTAGGTAGGGGAGCACCATGAAGGTCAGAGTAGTGAGTCCAGCTGCTTATTAGGGTTTCGAGTATCAGGCTCCAGTTCTCAGTAAAGAGTCTAGTCCATCCCACACGTTGAAATATTGAAGCAGTGTCTTTGAACCACCCGACTTTTGTAAGCGTTGTCCTGACGAAGTCTGTGAGAGACGCTGCCTTCAGCAGCGAACAAGTAGCTGTGAGAAGCGCTGCCTTCAGCAGCGAACAAGTAGCTGTGAGAAGCGCTGCCTTCAGCAGCGAACGAGTAGCAGTCTGTGAGAAGCGCTGCCTTCAGCAGCGAACGAGTAGCAGTAGTCAGGCGGTTCCGTTGAATTGTGGCTAGTATCTGATGTCCTCTTCAGCCCCGAACCCTAGGGCCACCGACTCCGAAGGCTGTTTGGAGCCTGATATTAAAGTGTCAAGCAGCTCACGTTGTTGGTAACTGGTGCTCCCCTTCACGGGGTGATGAGAAGTGACCAAGCTGGGGGGGGATTGTTTCTTGTGATTTAACTGTGTGTTGCAGCTTGTCTGCTAACATTAGCATATGTATCATTGAACTTGTGAGTTGCAGCCTGTCTGTGTACATTAGCATATGTGTCAACTCTCTCTCTCTCTGCTACATGTACAATCCTGACTACCATTCTGTCTGTCTTACGATACAAATTAGATGTACTCCACTAAAGCTGTTCAGTTCCCCTGGTCCGTATTGGGATCCCTTATATCCCACTATGACTATACATTAATTCTATGCCCTGTCTACATTCTAAAGGAGCCCAATTGTAACCTCTGCTGCCCCTATTCCAGGGGGGGATTTAAAACATTAACGAACAATATTCCAAAAAAAATGAGTAAACAACAATGAACAATAAATGTAAAGCTCATTAAAAACATCAATAAAATACAACAATAACTGAATAAACCACCATAACTGTAAAGCTCATTGAAAACAGCAATAAAATACAACAATAACTGAATAAACCACCATAACTGTAAAGCTCATTGAAAACAGCAATAAAATACAACAATAACTGAATAAACCACCATAACTGTAAAGCTCATTGAAAACAGCAATAAAATACAACAAAAACTGAATAAACCACGATAAATGTAAAGCTCATTGAAAACAGCAATAAAATACACAAAAACTGAATAAACCACGATAATTGTAAAGCTCATTGAAAACAGCAATAAAATACACAAAAACTGAATAAACCACGATAAATGTAAAGCTCATTGAAAACAGCAATAAAATACACAAAACTGAATAAACCATTAAAAAAACAAATAAAATTGTAACATCACGGCACTTTGTCATTAATTCTTTGAATGTGGGTCCAGCCTTTCTCTCTTGTTCTTACTGCGGTGTCTGTAATTAAAAGTACACAGAAGGGACCATCCCAGGCAGGTTTTAGTTGATCCTCTTGCCATGCTTTTACATATAACCAATCACTAGATTTTAATAAAATGAATAACAATCTGACTTTCCTTTGTGTTAGTGTAAAAATTGTAAAATGAAACACAAACCATATTTGCATGGGTTTTGAATATGTTAGACCTTATTAAAATGCAGTTGGAGCTGCTTGTCTGTATGGGGCACAACTCTCCAATTTGTTAGAGTGAGTACATAACAGACATTGTAGCACAAGAGCCTCTGCAAGAGAACTTGAAACATATTCAACCTTTACTTCTGCCTTAAGTAAAATGCCTTGTGCCACAGCTCACAACCATATTCCATATAATAACCATATAGCAATAACAGTACGGAAACAGGCCATATTGGCCCTTCTAGTCCGCACCGATTTACATGAAACTCCAACTAGTTCCACCTACCTACTCCCTGCCCATAACCCTCCAACCCCCTTACATCCATGTAACATAACCAAGGGCATTAAAAGGGTAAAAATCTGGCAATTTTTTCTCCACAGAGAGCATTGGGGAGCCTGGAACCGATTGTTGATTTTGTAAAATGAAGTTGAACAGGCTTGTACACATTTTCAGACTGCTTGTGCAGTGAGTGCCATACACCATGGTCTTCTGATTCATTGGTGAGGAGGTGATCAGTAAGATGCAGCAGTGGAAGTGCTTGCTCAAAGGCTGGAGGAAAATTAGATTTAGACCTGGATTTGTCAGAATGATAAGAGTTTATCTAAAGCTGGCTTTAGATAGAAGAACATCACAGGTGCTCCTCAATTTACGATAGGGTTGCGTTCCAGCAGACCCAGCATAAGTTGAAAAAAAAATCTTAATTGGAGACGTACCTTGTCTAACATTGACAGCACTGTATCAGTCCTCATACTGATCCCACTACCTTGCTCTCTCCCAACAGTCCCTGTAAGCTTTCCGAAAATGTGATTAACCAACGAGGCTACAAAAAATTCACCTTAGAGGAATTATCAAAGTTTATTGGAAAAATCAACGATGCTTGTGATGACCTTTAACACATTATATGAAAGTAAATGACAGTCATGCTATTGTGTCATCGTAAAATCATAAGTAGGGGAGCACCTGTATTACCTTTCATATTTTTCCAATGTTGATTGCACACACAATCATTTAAGTACCGGCTAGTTTCTATAATATTGCACTTAAAGTTTAGCTGCATGAATCCTGGAGCTTGTGGAGTCATTAGTGAATCAAGAAATATTGGTGCCATGCCAATTTCTCTGTACCATGCCAATTTCCCAGTCCTAAAGCCGGGACGTAGTGAATAGTATCAGGTACAAGATCTGTGAGTAATTAATGCTATTATTCCTATGCGCCCAATTGTTCTGAACGATGCCACCAATTTAAATCATATTCCACCTATTGCAGTACTCACACACCACCATAGACCAGTTCGCAGGTTTATTTCTCCATTAAGCTGAATCCAGTCGCGCAGGGTTTACCTCCGTGATCATTTACAATGTAACTTCCGCACTACCGGATTTAAATATAAACCTGATGAATGGGGGGAAAGTTATCATGAATTAAATAACAGCGGCAATACAGAGAAATTGTGCTGAGGCATTAATTTCACTCCGGAGGAAAATGCACCAGAGAAATGAATGATTAAACTTATAGGAATCCCCATAGGAATCCCCAGAGGTTTCTTTATTCTCCAGAGGTGGGTGATCTTTAAACTCACGGACCTTGACTGCTGAATGTGTAGAAGAAATGTACTAAATCTATTGATAGGGCTCCATACCTCTAACTGCAAGACAAGAGCCTGAAGCCTCAATTTCAAGTGCCACAGTGCACTTAAAGGGACATGCACACTCCTGCTTCAACTGGCTGAACCAGCCACTTTACACATCAGATCCTTTCTTTATCTTACATACACTTAAAATAAGACGTGTAGAACTCACCCTATTTGCGCAAACATTTCTCCCTGCAAATGTTATAACATCACAACTCTCAGGTACTCCCTGTGCAAAATCACATTTGAATACAATTTATTTCATAAATTGGAATTAACTGGTAGTTAAATTCACTAATTCTACAGTATTGAAAAACGATCATTTATGACATTTAATTTTTAGCATGAATTTTAATCAATATTGGTCAGTGACTGAAGTGGGAAGTCGTGATTTATGAAATTATCTCTGGTCTCTACTCTCCCACTCCCTGCACTTCTCCCAACATTCAGGAGCTGGCACACAGTCCCTGCCTTTTTTTTTCATGTTACTCATCTACTATTCCTTTAACTGCTTGCATCAAAATGTTAGCCTTTGCTTTCTGCTTATCCTCAGATGTCTGGACAAATGCTTTTTGTGTGATCTGTAGAAGCTGGGTTATTCCCTGCTCATGCCAATTTTCTGTCTTTTGTAATTTTCTCTTAATGTCTGGGGCTGAGTTGGTAACAAAACCTGTTAGTACCAATTGTTCCCCTACTGGGGATTCTATGTCGAGACCCAAAAATTGGTCTAACTGTTCAGCACATCCCTGGGGATCTTCTATCAGGGAGGTCAGTTCTTTCTTAAAGTTATGCACTTCAGTACTGGTCAGGGGCACATTTACGAAACCGAGACCCTCTCCCATGGGAACTTCCCACAGTGGTCTCATCCAATTGGTTTCTAGCTTATTAGGTCTGGGTTCCTGCTCCCTAGGAAATGAATCAAAGGGTTCTGCCCTTTCTTCCTGAAGAGTCTCACGCTGTTCTGAATTAAAGTTACCTCTCTCTCCTGCCAACAGAGGTGGTAATCGAGTGCTTTGTGAGCAAGTTATCATACCACTCCTGCTCTCTTCTCTCTTCTCTAGTGGTGGGGGAGGTGGGGAAGGTGCAGAAGGGTAGGTCATAGGAGGGGAAGGAAAGATAGGAGCTGGCATAGGAGGAACATAAGGTGGAGGGAGGGAATGTAACACATCCCAACCCTGGGATTCAGGGACAAGAGGTTCCTCCTCTCTCTTATCCCTGAATTCTTTCTCATTCAAAACCAGCTGTTCAATGGATCCCTTGAGCCAGCAGGCTGCATATTCCCTGCTCTCAACATTGTCTGGCTGGTTTTGATAGAGCCATTGGTTCAAAGCTTTACATATCCATTCATCCTCGGATCCGAATTTTGGCCAGTACACGGAGCTCCCTTTAACCGGGTATTTAACCCATTCATTACAACAATACCTGACCATCGTCAGTTTGTCTTTACCGCGGGTCTTTCCTGTGCCCCACTCAGATAACATCAACCCAAGCGGGCTGTACGTAGCTATCTGGTGGTCACGTCCTGTGTCAGGACTCTCATCTCTACTGCCCGCTATTCCCATGCTTAGGAACAAGTAAAATACTCTTACCGAGTTCTGGCAGTACTGCTCTAGCGCGCGTCCTTCCGCCGTTTGTTCTCAATGCCTCTTCTCGGATATCACTCGCTTCTTCCACTGACCAGCCACCCGTCGCCCGTGAGTCCAGCTGAATCAGCCGGGGTGCACCTACTCTCGTCGTCGGGGTACTCTGTCAGTGGAGGGAGTGTGATCCCGGACGAGCCCCCATTTGTTAGGAATTAAAGTACCTTTAAAGAAATTGCTCGAGACAAAAATTGAGAACAAAGAACATTTATTACTACAACAATGCAAAGTTGGGTGCTTCCCCTTACCCTGGGAATACACACACATACTGGGGCTCACCCAACTTTTATACAGTCAATTTCAGTATCAGAATGCCCTCCCCCTTACATTCTTCTGCCCCCCTGGATGGGTTTGGCATAGGTAATCCTTCCTGCCTACGTGCAGTTTCAGTACACTTGGAGGACCAGGGGGTATCCTGTGGGTGCCCCATCATGTCATTGTCCTTATTCACACCTTCCTGATTCTCTGGGCTACAGTCTCTTAATATGCAGAGTTGACTCATTCTATCTAGGGTTGGCTAATTTCATATGTATAAATCTGTGTATGGTTAGCTAATTAGAAATGTATGACTTGGTACTTCTGTCCAGGGCTAGGAGACCCTTATCTGATCCAGACTACCTCAACTTCCTACATTCTATTGTACCTTACCATTCCTTATCTTAGTGCTATGGTCTTGTCACAAAGACTAGAAGATTCTTATGTTAATCGTGCTGACTCTGCTTTCCTGCATCCTAAGCCCCAAGCTTATCCTGTTTGAACTGGTTTCAGCCATTTTACTGATGAACTTCAGTTTCTTCCATGTTCATAATTTTAGATCAATTTTCCCATCTCTCACACCCTTACATTCTTCTGCCCCCTGGATGGGTTTGGCATAGGTAATTCTTCCTGCCTACGTGCAGTTTCAGTACACTTGGAGGACCAGGGGGTATCCTGTGGGTGCCCCATCATGTCATTGTCCTTATTCACACCTTCCTGATTCTCTGGGCTACAGTCTCTTAATATGCAGAGTTGACTCATTCTATCTAGGGTTGGCTAATTTCATATGTATAAATCTGTGTATGGTTAGCTAATTAGAAATGTATGACTTGGTACTTCTGTCCAGGGCTAGGAGACCCTTATCTGATCCAGACTACCTCAACTTCCTACATTCTATTGTACCTTACCATTCCTTATCTTAGTCCTATGGTCTTGTCACAATGGATAGAAGATTCTTATGTTAATCGTGCTGACTCTGCTTTCCTGCATCCTAAGCCCCAAACTTATCCTGTTTGAACTGGTTTCAGCCATTTTACTGATGAACTTCAGTTTCTTCCATGTTCATAATTTTAGATCAATTTTCCCATCTCTCACAGCGGCAGAATGAAAACACCAAACCTAATTTTCCACGTCATCGCAATGCATTTACTGGCCACTGCTAATACTAACTGAATAAACTCAATTTGAGATTTATCCATTCTTAATCCCGTTGTTAAAGTTGTAATATACCGCATTAGAAAAAGCAGTGGATCGAACATAAAAAGAGTTTCTTTAAAGTAGTTTCAAATAAATCCTCAAAGGCTTAACTTTATCACACAACCAGACAGACAAAAAAAAGTATTAATTTGAATCCCACAATGAAAACATAAATCTGAATTACTAAATCCTTATCTTTTTTTCCTGGAGTTAAATACAACTGATGTAAAAAAAAATTATAATTCACCCAATTATATCGCACATTAATCAATTTAATCCACCATCTTCACACATAGTAAGTAGTCCGTTCTTCTTGGGTTAATTCTAAAGAAGAATCTCCCATTTAATCTAAAGATGGTTTAGCCATTTTCTGTTGTCACAAACATTTCTGAAATAGATCCCTTTTTTTGCCCCATTTACAATTTTCAATTTTAGTTAACTTGGGTATCTTCAATTCCCGCCCAAATCCACCTGTGACAGCACTTGCATGGAATGACACCCGTTTACCATGTCCCTCTGTTCAACCTCACTCCTCA
Organism: Narcine bancroftii; assembly: GCF_036971445.1. Taxonomy (NCBI): domain Eukaryota; kingdom Metazoa; phylum Chordata; class Chondrichthyes; order Torpediniformes; family Narcinidae; genus Narcine; species Narcine bancroftii. The sequence continues at coordinate 11,741,324 of NW_027211895.1, read as the reverse complement.
GTGCCCGACCGTTCACCGTCTATCTTTTCTTGGTTTGCCCTTCAAAATGTGACACCTCACACTTGTCTGCATTAAATTCCATCTGCCCTTTCTCCAGCTGGTCCAGATCCTTCTGCAAGCTTTCCTGGCTGTCCACAACTCCACCGTTCTTGGTGTCACCTGCAAACTTGCTAATCCAATTCACCACATTTATTGTTCCAGCACCTATCCCTGAGGCACATCTCTCGTCACAGGCCTCCAGTCTGAGGAGCAATTGGCCACAGTCACTCATTGGCTTCTCCTGCACAGCCGTTGTTTCACATCCAAAATACAGAGGACATATGGATGGATGTTAAAATTCTCAAAGGTACATTAGTTAAAATGGTGTCAAATCACAAAGAACAGAAGTTGGCCATTCAGCCCACTGTGTCTGCTATCCCCTGATCTAAACAGTTCTCGCCTCTCGTTCCAAGTTCTGGCTTTTTCCCCTGATCCCTTGATACCCTGACTCATTAAACATCTATTAATTCCACCCCCCCCCCCACTTAAACTCCCTCAACAGTCCAGCAACAAATTCCATGACCTTCTGGTGAAATAAATTTCTCATCTGCTTTAAATAGGTATCTTCTAATTCTAAGACAATGTCTTTTTATCCAAGGGAAACATTATTCACATCTACTGTCCAATCCTTTCAGCATTGGAAAGGTTTCTGAGATCTCCTCTCCTTCTTCTATACTCCAATGAAGAGTGGAGATATATCATCCTGGTAAATCTCTGCTCTCTCTCCAACATCAGCACATCCTTTTTAAGATAAACTTCGCAGTTCTCCAAATGAGGTCTCTCCCATGCCCCATCAACACCTCCCTACCCTTGAAACAAAGGCCAACATAGAATTTGCTTTCTTTTCCTGCCGATCCAACCTGGTGGTTACCCACTCACTATGTTTTCCTGAACGAGAACCCCCCAAGTCCCTTGACACTTGAAATAATTACATGTAATTTCTGTAACAAATTTGAAATTTTTGGAAAGATTTGGGAATCCTATTTATAAACTGTAGGAATTAAGTTGTAATCGCCCAACCTGAACCTTCTGACTCCGAAAATCAAGAAAATTTGTTAGATTTTATTTGATAGTTTTTTAGTAATTTTTTAATAAATACTTTCCAGATGTTATCTTTCTTTTCTATTGGGTTGTTGGGCAGGGGGAATTTAAAAAAATACTATGTATTAATTTTTCATTATCTTTGAATGAGATATTTATGTACGCATTTAATGCATGTGAAATTAAAATTTTCAAAGAGAAGCTTAACATAACGTAATACATTTTGCTTATTTTCAAGAGTTGTGGAGAGTGAGGAGGGTTTTCATGGACTACAAAAGGATTTGGACTGTTTGGAAAGATGGCAGATGGAGTTTAATGGAGGTAAGTGTGAGGTGCTTTATTTTGGGAAGAATAACAAGACGTATGCAGTGAAGGGGAGGGCATTGAGGAACAGAGGGATCTTGGAGGAATGGTTCAATAGACAATAGGAGCTGGAGTAGGCCCTTCGGCCTGTCGAGCCTTCAGTGACCGCCATTTTACAGAGCATGGCTGATCACTACTATCAGTACCCCTTTCCAGCCTTATCCCCATAACCCTGAACTCCTTTGCCCACAAGAGTCTTATCTAACTCTCTTTTGAACATAATCAGCGAATCTGCCTCGACCACCCTCTGTGGCAGAGCATTCCACAGATTCACACTTCTCTGGGTAAAACAATGTTTTCTCATCTCCGTCCTAAAGGGCCTACCCTGTATTCTTAAACTATGCCCTCTAGTCCTCGTCTCCCCCATCATTGGGAACAAGTAATCCGACTTCACCCTGTCTATCCCCCTGATGATTTTGTATACCTCAATCATCTCCCCACTCATCCTTCTAAACTCCATCGGATACCAGTTTTTCTAGCCTTTCAGCATATGTCAACCCCGCCATCCCTGGAACTAACCTTGTAAATCTGCGCTGCACACCCTCTATAGCTAGTATGTCCTTCCTCAAAATTGGAGACCAGAACTGGACGCAATACTCCAGGTGGGGTCTCACCAGGGCCCTGTACAACTGCAGAAGGGCGTTTCTGTTCCTATACTCCAATCCCCTCTTTATGAAAGCCAACATTCCATTTGCCTTCTTCACAGCTTTCTGAACCTGCATGTTAGCCTTCAGTGACCGGTGAACAAGTACACCCAGATCCATTTGCACCTCCCCACTCCCTAGCTTGTCTCCATTTAAATAATACTCAGCTTTCCTATTATTGCCCCCAAAATGGATAACCTCACATTTGCTCACATTGAACATCATCTTCCATTCAGCAGCCCACTCCCCCAACCTGTCCAAGTCCCTCTGCATTTTCCTGACATCCTCCTCACACCCCACACCGCCAACCAGTTTCGTGTCATCTGCAAATTTGCTCATGTTATTAATAACCCCCTCATCCAAATCATTTACATAAATTACAAACAACTGAGATCCCAATACTGATCCCTGCGGCACTCCACCCGTCACATCCTGTCATCCTGAAAATGACCCGCTTACTCCAACCCTTTGTTTCCTATTTCTCAACCAATTTCCTATCCATGTCAGCACCTTACCTCCAATACCATGCTCCCTGATCTTGCCCACTAGTCTCCCGTACGGTACCTTATCAAAGGCCTTCTGGAAGTCCAAATACACCACATCCACTGGTCTCCCAAGTCCACCCTCTTTGGCACATCCTCGAAAAATTCCAGAAGGTTAGTCAAGCATGACTTACCCTTAAGGAATCCATGCTGACTAGCCCTTATACGATTATTTCTGCCTAAGTGTTCTGCTATGACTCCTTTTATGATAGATTCCAATATCTTCCCCACCACTGATGTCAGGCTGACTGGTCTACAATTTCCCGTTTTCTCCCTCCCTCCCTTCTTAAAAATCGGCACCACATCAGCCACTCTCCAATCCTCAGGGACCTCCCCCGAATCTATGGAACTTTGGAAAATGTCGACCAGTGCCCCACAATTTCCATAGCAACTTCTTCAAGCACCCTGGGATGCAGCCCATCAGGCCATGGGGATTTATCAGCCCTCAGTCCCAACAATTTACTCACAACCTCCTGCTTCTGGATCCGGATATCCATTAGATCCCCTACTTCCCCAGGAAAGTTCCCCAAGTCTCTTGATACCGCATGACCACTACCCCCTAACTGACCATAACCTATATCCTCCTTGGTGAAGACAGATGCAAAGTATTTGTTAAATTCTTCAGCCATCTCCTTGTTTCCGGTAATAATTCCACCCTTTTCCATTCTTAATGGACCAATTTTGGACCGAACCAATTTCTTCCTCTTCACATATATAAAAAAGCTTTTGCTATCCTCCATTATATTATTTGCTAATTTCCTCTGTACTTCATTTTCCCCTCTCTTATGACTTTCTTAGTTACCCTCTGATGCTCTTTGAAGGTTTCCCAATCCTCTAACTTCCCACTCCGCTTCGCTATCTTATACTTACTCCCTTTGGATTTGATATTGCACTTGATTTCATTAGTTAGCCACGGCTGCCATTTGCATCTCCTAGAGCCTTTCCTCCACTTTGGAATAAATTTGTCCTGAAACCTGTGAAAAATGTCCAACAATACCTGCCATTTTTCCCCAGTTGTCCTCCCAGCTAGTGTATCTTTCCATTTTATTTTGGCTAGCTCCTCCCTCATAGCTGCATAATCCCCTTTATTTAACTGCAGTACAGATGCTTCTGACTTCCTTTCTTTCTCCCTTTCTAATTGCAGCTCAAAAGTAACCATACCATGGTCACTATTCCCTAGTGGCTCCCCTACATCGAGATCACTTATTAACTCTGCGTCGCTGCACAGCACCAAGTCCAGAATCGATTTCCCCCTGGTAGGTTCCCCCACTAGCTACTCCAAGAAAGTATCTCGTAGACATTCAATAAACTCACTCTCTTGTGTTCCTGCCCCCGTCTGATTATCCCAGTCCACCTTCATGTTGAAGTCCCCCATAACTACCGTATTGCTACCACTTTGACATGCCACTCTTAATTCCTGATTTATACTTCTCCCGATATCTGAGCTACTTTTTGGAGGCCTGTAAATGACCCCCATTATGGTCCTCATGCCTTTACAATTTCTTAATTCTATCCAAACAGACTCTACCTACCTGTTTCAATGTCTTTCCTTTCAAACGCCTGAATTTCATTTCTTACCAACAGAGCTCCCCCACCTCCTCTTCCTAACTTTCTGTCTTTTCTATAGGACGTGTACCCAGGAACATTGATTTCCCAATCCTGCCCTTCCCGCAGCCATGTCTCCGTAACTCCGACAATGTCATAACCTCCCATTGCCATTTGCGCCTCAAGCTCATCCATTTTATTCCTTACACTCCGTGCATTCATATACAATACCTTGATACCATATCTCCTTTCTCCCTCCACCTTTGTTCTCGATGCACTTGCCCCTACTCTCCTATCACTTTTTGTTCCCTTTTTCCTTATTGTTTCACTGTCTAACAGAACCACCCCTATACTCACTCTCCTATCTGCTTCCCTATCAGTCCTGTTCCCTTCTCCCTGCCAAATTAGTTTTAAATTTGAAGGTGGATTCCCATGGAGATAGAAGGCTTTGGGTGGCCTTTATAAATCATAGCATGGAATATAGGATCTGGGGAGGTGATGTTCAGAGTGTTGGTGAGGCCAAGTTTGGAGTATTGTATGCCGTTCTGGTCTCCAAATTATAGGAAGGATATCAATAAGGTAGAGAGAGTGCAAAGAAGTTTGACAAAAATGTTGCCTGGATTGCAGTATTTTGAATACGTAGAAAGATTGAGTAGACTGGGACTTCATTCATTGGAGCGTAGAGGGTTGAGCGGGGATTTGATAGAGGTATTTGAAATTATCAAGGGAATAGATAGAGTAGCTGTGAATAGGCTCTTTCCCCTAAGGGGAGCAGAGATTGGAACAAGGGGTCATAAGTTAAGGGGCAAAACTTGCGAAGTAATACAAGAGGATGCTTCTTCACTCAGAGTGGTGGCTGAGTGGAATGATCTACTGGAAGAAGTTGTGCCAGGATCAATTCTGTCATTTAAGATGAGGTTATATGAGTACATGGATGCGAGGGGGTTGGAGGGTTATGGGCAAGGGAAGTAGGTAGGTGGAACTCGTGGAGTTTCACGTAAATCGGTGCTTTAGGTGCCATAAGCAAGTTGGCTCTTTCTTGCACTCGACTTGATTATGTGAAACCTTTCTGGGATAGAATCAAGGAACTTATTAAAATTAAAACTTTCACTTGATCCTAAGGTATTTTTATTGGGATATATGAAGAAATTGAGTTTAGAATTAAAATTAGATGAGTCACAAATTGCTCTTTGAGATTGGCTTTAGCTGTGACTAGAAAATGACGAGTATTCAATGGTGGCATTCAGAAAGGAGGTCTTGTATTCCATTAGAAAAGATAACGTATAATACAAGCCTCGTCTACCAGTGGAAATATTAAACAGGCAGAATACTATTCATAGTCTGAAAATGAGATGTTATCCATATAAAAGAGATCTGTGGAACTCACTGTGGCATACGGCAGTGGAAGCCAGATCGCTGGGAGTATTTTATAAAGAATGACAAATATCTCATTAGTGAGGGCATCAAGGGATTATGGGGAAAAGGCCAAAAATGAGAACTAGTGTAGAGTAGCTTAGTGTAAATTTATGGAACAGACTCGATGGGCCTAGTGGCCTGATTCTGTTCCTTTGTGATCACTAATGGAGTTATTTCAGAAATGTACAGAAAAAAAGCTCCTAAATTAGAAATTCATAAATCAAGATTAAAATGGGAATCTGATTTGAAAGTTAAAATATGAAAATCATTAAGTACAACTATAATTATTAATGTCAGGTCGCGACTGGTACAATATAATCTTTTTTACATCGATTATACTTGACACCCAATTTAAATAAATTTAATTTGACATTATCAGATTTGTCTTGGATGTAAGAAAGTAGGTTCTTTTATGTGGATAAATGTGAGGTGATCCACTTTGGAGGCAAGAACAGGAAAGAGGACTATTATCTCAACGGTATCTGTTCAGGAAATGCAGGGAGACTTGGGTGTTGCTGTGTATCAGTTGTTGAAAGTGGGCGTGCAGGTGCAACAGGCGGTGAGGAAGGCATTCATAGCAAGAGGATTTGAGTACAGAGATCCTGCTGCAGCCGTACACGGCCTTGGTGAGACCACACCTGGAGTACTGCGTGCCGTTTTGGCCTCTTTAGTCCAAGGAAGGACATCCTCGCCATGGAGTGGGTGCAGAGAAGATTCACTAGACTGATACCAGGGATGGAAGGACTTGTAGATGAAGAAGGGTTGGATAGACTAGGCTTGTGTTCTCTGGAATTTAGGAAATTGAAGGGGGATCTTATAGAAACAAAATTCTAAAGGGTTTAGACAGACTAGATGCGGGTAGGTTGTTTGCAATGCTGGGAAAAACAGAACCAGGGGTTACAGTTTAAGGATAACCATACTATAAGCATATAACCATTTACAGAGCGGAAACAGGCCATGTTGGCCTTTCGAGTCCGCACCAGTTCACTGATTTTATGCCCCCTCTTCAGGCATTGGGGGAAGGTTTTTAGGACCGAGATGAGGAAAGATTTCTTCTCTTGGAGGATGATGGATCTATGGAATTCTTTGCTACAGAAAGTAGTTGAGGCTGGTTCCTTGTCAAAGTTCAAGAGTTGGTTAGAATTGGCCCTTGTGGCTAAGGGGATCAGGAGGTATGGAGAGAAGGCAGGAACTGGGTACTGATCAGCCATGATTGTATTGAATGGCAGGGTAGGTTTGAAGGGCTAAATGGCCGAATCCTGCACCTATTTTTCTATGTTTATATATTATACTTGGGTTTGTCCAAAATATATACATTTTGGTCCAAAATTAAAATTTTGAACACTCCCAATGGATCCTAGAATATTTTTCCTGGAAGAGACTAAAAATATTTGGATTAAACGGGATTTTTAAAGGTTGCTTTAGCTGTTTCATATTTGGAGGACCAAGTCACCAAATTGCAGAATCCATGTGTTTGAAGGAGTGCAGAGATTGGTTAGGTTGTTGCTGGGACTTGAAGGTGAACCCACCAGGGCCTACAGCTGGTCCTCAATGTTGTCGACACATTCTTGGAAAGTGTGACTTGAAGTGAAATGAAGGTTTTACCATGGGCTCAATGATCAAAAATAGGAGAAGTTCTTATTGGGCGATCCTGTCTCTCAATCCACCACAATCTCAGAACCTCTGAATTGTAGTTGTGGCCTCCCCGTTCTTTTCTGAGCTGAGACCAATATTGACGTTTAGGTCATGGTTACTGATGGGCTGGAAATACTGAAGAAGTTTCCTCTTGCCTTACTCAGTTGCAGTGTCCATACTGGATGGGTAACCCTGGCCATTGATCAGCAGATCCAGAAAACACAGCACAGTACAGGCCCTTCAGGCCTTGATGTTGTTCTAGCCCATATATTCACTCCTTAAATATAACGTACTAAACCAATGGTTCTCAACCTTTTTCCTTGCACTCACATACCACTTTTAGTGGTAAGTGGGTGGAAAGAAAGTTCAAACCCTATTTTAAAATAATCATATGAACAATCTAGAATCGTCATTCTCAACCTTCCCTTCCCACTCACCTACCACATGAAGCAATCCCTTAATGTTCAGAGATTACTTCAGGTGGTAGGTGAGTGAGAAGATAAAGGTTGAGAACCTTTTTCTGCAGGCAAACTAATTCTGAATCCACACAACCAAGGTTCCACAGATCCTTTGGCTCATGACTATCAGAATGAATCTACCCTGGGCAACCCTGTCAAAGGCCTCACTAAAATCCACACACCCCACATCCACTCCCCTGCCCTTCATTTGTTATTTCATTGTTTTCAAACACTTTCTTTCCCCCCCCATTCTTAAGTCATCCCTGACTAATCACGGAACCAACAGTCAAAGAACAAGGCCAGTGCCATTTTTATAAATGAGATTTGATATTTGCTTAAGTTGTCGTTTGTTTCCATGAAATTACCTCAAAGATATTGCTGCGGGTCGACTGTCGAGGCCACTCCTGTGATCGCGGTTCATTTTACTGCGCTTTTTTGGCCAAAATGGCCACACTTTCACGCACGACCACGCCGTACATAGAAAGATTAATGATGCCTAGCATCCCATTGGCCTGAAATATTCTATCAGCCTGTGTGGCAACGTTGAGGGGTGTTTGGATTTGAACCCCAAGGCACCTCTGTTCATCCACACTCTTAAGTAACTGACCATTAACCCTGTACCCAGCTTTCTGGTTTGTCCTTGCAAACTGCATCACCTCACACTTTGCCAGATTGAAGCCCATCTACTTTTCTGCCCAACGCTGCATCCTGTCTCTATCCTCTTGTAACCTTTTTCAACCTCAGCTCCATCCACAACTCCTCCATCCTTTGTATCATCTACAGATTTACTGACTCATCCTTTTGCCTTGTCATCCAGGTCATTTATAAAAATCACCAAGAGCAGGCATCCCAGAACAGATCCCTGTGGCACTCCACTGCTCTCTGCTTTCTTCCTACAAGACACTTTTTTATCCACAGCCAAAGTGACTCTGATCCTTTGCCAAATTACGTTCTGGATGAGTCTCGTCAAATTCTTGCTAAAATCTATGTAGACCACATCTACCACCCTATCTTCATTGATTTCCTTTGTTACCCCCCTCAAATAAAACTCATTTAGACTCATGAGGCATGACCTTCCCTTCACAAAGCCATGCTGACTGGCCTTGAGTAGTTTGTACTTCTCTCCAAATGCTCATAGATCCTATACTGGTCTATAATTCCCAAGAATCTCCCCATTACCTTTTTTAAACAAGGCGACTGCATTTGATGGTTTGGGCTGGATTGGGGGGTGTGGGGGCAGTGGCTGGCTGCTTGTGGGCAAGGGCTGGGTTTGGGGGCTTCAGGGTCTCATGGAATTCTCTTCTGACTGAAAGAAGCACTTCATTTAACTTTCTGCTCATGTATCTCTGTTTTATGTCTGAATGAAGTGAATTTTGTGTAATATTGCACTTTATAACATGATAATTGAATTTTGATTTTGGCATGTTTGGCAGAATGTTCTCAGTGACAGTGACCCAGGTTCAAATCTGTCCCCGTGTAAGGAGTTTGTGTGGGTTTGTTTTTCCACCCTTGTTAAAGTTGAGCTTCTTTAAGGGTACAAAAAAGGTCCAGTAATGAACCACAAAGTCCAAAACACAGTCTTTATTGAGTTACGCAGCGGGAATGAAGGGTAGTAGTGGTGGGTGGACAGACTCCCCTCTCTTGTTCTGTTTGAACCTCAGGTAAAGAACACAGTCACAGGGTACAGCGTTTAAGGCCTTTCCTGCAAACAAATTGGATAATATTTCTTGGAAGGTATTGCTACAGCTTGTTTTACATTTTGCATATCCTCCTCCTGAAGACATGAAAAGGCAAATTTCGACAGAGATGTGGTGGAAAGTGTGCTGACTGGCTGCATCATGGTCTGGTATGGGGACACCAGTACCCCTGAGAATAAAGCCCTCCAAAAGGTCGTGGACACAGCCCAGGACATCACAGACTAAACTCTCCCCACTATTGAGTTTATCGACAGGGAATGGTGCTGTCAGAAAACATCAGCAATCATCAAGGATCCACACTCTCTCTTTCTCTTCTCACTGCTGCCATCAGGAAAGAGGTCTCGGTGCCTCAAGACTCACAACCCCAGGTTCAGGAACAGCTGCTCCCCCTCCACCTTCAGACTCCTCAACAACAAACTCAATCAGGAACTCATTTCAGGACTCTTGCAGCACTTTATTGATTTTCTTTGTTTTCAATTCTTTTATCTCTCCAGGTTTCCACTGACCCGTTTATTTTTGCACGGCCCATTCGTGGTAATTCGGCCGTGTCCACAGGAAAAAGGGAATCTCAGGGTTGGATGTGATGTCGTGTATGTTCTCTGCCAATCAATGGGAAATCTCCAAATCTTCAATCTTGGTGCAAGAGCCCACGAGGTACAAACCAACCATCTCCTGTCCAAGCTGCAGATTGCAAGGGCTGTAAAGTGCTGCCACCACCTGTTCACACCGCGTACTGCATGCATGAAGTGAGGGAGAGAGATCTAGGTATAATACCACCACCTGGTGTCCGGAATCGCAAACTACAGGGTACATGATTTTTTTTTCATGGGAGTGTTGGAGAATGAGAGGAGACTTGATTAAGGTTAACAAAATAGAGCAAGATGGATAATATGGAGCTCCAATGAACAGGGAGGTCTCACCTGTGAAGGAGCAAGTGTGAGATCTCCCAGTTCATTCTTGCTCGGGCAGTGGTGGCCAATTGCAAGACAGCGCCAATTAGGGGAAGAGAATATGCTGTTTCAGGTCATGGGTTTGAAACGGTTTCCCCAGTTGTGCCATTCAGACTCAAGAGAGCAGATGCTTGCAGACAGGAAGGAAACCTAGTTTTATTGTGGAGAATTGCTTGTTTTTCGGGGTGTAGGTTGTTTGTGGTCTGAGATTCCTAAATACTTTACAATGGAAGCAGCAATTTTCCTTGTGCCTGATTGCTACATAGCGGGTAAAATGTCTCAAATCTATCGCTCAGCCAGTACTTTTGGTCATTGATTTGGAGAGAAAGTGATGGCTTGGCAATATTTACAGCATGGTGAGTCCAAAGCTCTCAAAGTGACAATGTGGAAGGAGTTTGTCTGTTCATTGTGTTTTCTGCCACCCTTGAGAACTTAAAAAGTGTCCGTGAATTGTGGTATTGGTGAGACACAAGCTTGTTTTGCCCTCATTTTGTTCTGTATGTCTATAAAGTTTCAGTTTAGGGATAAAATGTCCAGACACTGTTCTGTTCAAAAGTCTAGTAACCAAATCAGATTCTCCCGAGTTCTTGTCATGGATATGCCTCATGAAGCCTGTTTTGCAGCAGTCGTGTTGCATTAGAGGGGCACATACAATTTTCAAAAATAATGAGTTTGAAACCAGAAAAAGATCAGGTCGTGCCCAAAGGTTCATCTGTGCTGTTGAATTGAATTGATGCCCCCAGGACCAGAATGTGCACTTCCACCCCATGGTTTTGAGCTTCCCAAATCGCCAATGAACTTACGGCCCCCTTGAGCTGTGGAGTGTGGGAGGAAATCCACACAGACACCGAGAGGATGTAGAAACTTCTTGCAGTCAGTGCTGACTTGATCCTGGGGTGACTCGTGCTGGAGAGGTGGGACTACTGTCCTGCCTTCACCTTGTGATGGCTGATTTTTGTCTGTTGGTGGATGGAGGTCTGACATGATATTCCCC